>NC_056746.1:818250203-818470203 GCF_019279795.1 Protopterus annectens
GTTTCACATCTACTACACAGTGTACAGATGGCATGCAGTATATATGCATGTGTTGTGCTCCCTCTGCAAATGCATACCACCTGTTGTGTTGG
The DNA here is from genome assembly GCF_019279795.1 of Protopterus annectens. NCBI lineage: Eukaryota > Metazoa > Chordata > Ceratodontiformes > Protopteridae > Protopterus > Protopterus annectens. The sequence goes on from NC_056746.1 coordinate 818,250,296, forward strand.
GTTGCTGGTGATATCTATGCATACTGTCGTAGGTAATCCTGTATGCTGTTGTCTATCACTAAACCATATGTGGGTTTAAAATGCAACACCATAGGCTGAATGGGTTGGGAGGTCCCGGCAGAACATCCTGTCCCACTTCAGCTGACCATGGCACTGGGCACTAGCACATCTGGGACCCAGCCATAGACATCAACCTCTGTTGGCTCTGCACCACCTTCTGGTGGTACCACCACTGAGGATGGCGCATGTCCCCCCAGGGAGCGGGACCAGACATGTACATGTCTGCTGTCATGCGGTCCCGGACATGTTGCGTTGGTGGCTCACTAAGGGGTTCCGAAGCCAGATACGCCAGCTCAAGGGTGGATTGTCACATTTACAGGGTGATGCTGCCCCTCCTGGACAGCCCCCAGAAATGCCTCCTTTGCAGCTGTGTAGGTGCAGTAGCAGTTGCCCATGGCTGGGGACCTCTGTCCCACTGTTCCCATGGGCTTGTGAATGCCGAACACCCATCCTCGTCTGGGGTGTATCCCCCCATATGTGTCAAATACCAACCCTGTATGCTGTCTTTTCTGTGATCCTACCTATCCTCCACGGCCATACCTACACTCCTTCCCCAACATCTGACCCTCACCTATGGAAACATAAGGCGAATCGTCTCCTAGGACAACATCTTCCCTATACATAGCTGTCCATTACACACACGTGCCCACTGGACACATGAAACCCTTGTAATATGCATCACAACATACTCCTGTTATCCTCACCCCTGTCCCTCAGGCACACGATCCTGGTATGCACATCACTCCTACATGGTCCAGGCACACGTGATGAGGACGACCCCATTGCACACACAACACTACTGGTGCCTCTATGGTTACCCCATTTACCTTTATCATGATGATGATGTTGCACACAACACCTTGCAAGAGTACTGTTCACACATAATGATTGTACAGGTACTGTTGTGTTAATGTACATTACACGCACAGAGTGATGTATACAGCCAATGTACAGCTATATGCGTGTATGACTGACACATGTCTGTTTGAGGGAGTCTTGAGATCACATAGAGCAACACCACTACATAATACAGGCATCGCTGGTGTTTCCCGTTTCATTCGTTTGTAATGCGTTGTTGCCACATGGTATGTTCCTGATATATCTCTATATATGTATGTACCTATATGCTGGACATAAACACTCACATATACATCTACATGATGGATACATTCCTATACTGTTGAATGACTACGCTGTATGATATGTTTGTGGTACTGTCTGTTGTCAGTATATCTGCCATGGTGTATTGGTAATACACATTAGCTGTGTGTCCAGGGTCCTGGTTCCAACCCTTACAAAGGACGTTTATTTGGTTGCAGGGCAGAACAAGCCCATTGGATACGGAGTGAGTGAGGCACATTAAAGCAGTTGTGAGCGGGTTTGAGCAGTGTTAAACACTGCTGACCTCTGGTTACAGCTTCTTACAGCTGGTTAGCCTCTACAATGCTTTACCAGTGCAATACTTGCATACTGGTAGCCAAACACGCTTAGACCTGCTCGCTCCTGCACTTGCAAATGCACCATCATTGGTGCTTGCATCTGTCACTCACACCCCTGGGTGGGAGCGAGGACCACAATATTACCTTGTGATGCCTATTACATTGGACTACATGACTACAGTATCGGGAATGGCTGCCCATTAGGCGACGGCATTGCGTTCGACTGTACAAAATCAGTGGCCTGTCCAGTGAATCAATCATATTATTTGTGTGTTCCTCATACAATCTGCTCCCACCTTGTGATGCCTATTACATCAGACTACATGACTACAGTATCGGGAATGGCTGCCCATTAGGTGACCGCATGGCGTTCGACTGTACGGAATCAGCGGCCTGTCCGGTGAATCAGTCATATTATTTGTGTGTTCCTCATACAATCTGCTCTCACCTTGTGATGCCTATCACATTGGACTACATGACTATAGACAGTATCGGGAATGGCTGCCCATTAGGCGATGGCATGGCATTCGACTGTACGGAATCAGCAGCCTGTCCAGTGAATTAATCATATTAATTGTGTGTTCCTCATACAATCTGCTCCCACCTTGTGATGCATATTACATCGGACTACATGACTACAGTATTGGGAATGGCTGCTCATAGGTTCATAGATTAGTACTAGGCTAACTGCCCTTGCGAGCCATTTTAAGCCTAGCCAATTATCCCTTTTCAGACTTATACCCTGCACCTTGTGTTTGTAAGGCAAACACCTTAACCATTAGGCCACCCTCCCAACCCCTTAATCATTAAGCGATGGCATGGCGTTTGACTGTATGGAAACAGCGGCCTGTACAGTGAATTAATCATATAATTTGTGTGTTCCTCATGCAATCTGCTCCCATCTGGCTGATACATGGGAACCGAGACTCTTCAATACAGACAAGTAGTTGGGTTGTGGGAGCCACATCTGTCAGCCGAGTCATGCTACCGCATACCTATTATAGGTTTGCCACCTTTTCAATTGGCCAAGGTGGGACTTTAGGGTTACCACCTGTCCCACTTTGCGAGGGACAGTCCCTCTTTAGGCAGTTGTGTCCTGCGAAAATAATCAAGACATAGCAAATGTCCTGATTACAGGACAATATTATATTCTACATTTAATAGTTGCTAAAACAGTTATTTTATATAAGAAACTTCTATATGTTATGTGAAGTAGCATAAGCAATTCAAATGTTACTAGATTAAGCTTTTATTTGTGCAAATAAGTATAATTCTGTACTATGCATGGCTGTAGGTATGTTTTGTCCTGGAAAGTCTGACATTTCTACAGAACATGTCCCACTTTGGCCATTTGGAAAGGTGGCAACCCTATAGGACCTGTATGTAGAGACATCAGACTTTACAGGGCAACACATATCCACAGCCAGTAGAAAGGAGAGTACTTCACTATTTTGCCTAAATAAAAGGTTATTCTTGTAGCATTATAGTTGCTTATACTGTTTCTTATAACATTTAGGTGTTTCAAGTACAAAATAATTGTTTTATGCAACTAGTACAGACAATATAGGAAATCTTTGCCCTAAATCACAGGACATTTGCCGTAATTATATTTATTTTGCAGGACACAACTGCCCAAAGGGGAGTGTCCCTCGCAAAGCCGGACAGGTGGTAACCCCAACCCTATTATTCTATCATCTTTCTAAGGTAGTCGGTGGAACATGTGCTTTCTCTCACTAGCAGACCTCTCATACGAATGGGGAAGAATGAACACTGAATCAGGGACACTGCATAACAACCTCAGGGACACATTTAGAAGGTTGGTGCTATTAACCTGACACATTGACGGACCCAGAGCACATATGTATTCATACACATTGTCTGAGGTACATGCTGTTTAGGACTCTTACATGTAGTCATTATTCATTATGTGTATTCCGCCACCTTTCCTCCTAATATCACTAGTTCTAGGAGGGTTTAGTTGGGACTGTGTTAGATTCTGATTCGTAATCACGGACGTCCTTGGTAATCAGGGACAGTTCAATGATATGGTCCTTATGTGTTCCCCCAATGGTTTACAGACTATCCAGTAGATGTGCTCTTAAGGTTTGGGAGGTATGGGCGTCTGCTATACCCACATCAGAATATTACTTACATCCACGGGGTGGTCCTAATACGTGTCTGCCAGCCAACACCTGCACGCCTAGGCCCATAGTTCTCCTACCTGCCACTACTCTACAGCACTCATCTTTACTGTGGGTGCAGTGGGGTATGAACACACCCCTACACACTGCCCACTCTCCCTGTGTCGGGACACATGTCGTACTTTGTGTCAACCCATGTGTTATCAGACTTGCACAACCTACTGTTCCATGTACAGCTACATCCTGGTCGCAGTAATCTTTACTGGCCTTGCCTGGAAGAACAAAATTTTTGGTGTCCCACAAGGGATGTCGCTATCCATGTTTAAAGTGTAGACATTGTAGATCTCTCCCACTGGTAGTTTCCTGCCGGTGGTCTGGGAAGCAGTGTTGTATTTACCTTTATTGCATATCTGTATGCCTCACCAGCCTAGCTGGGGGGGGTGGGAGGTAGACGTTTGTTGATTGGACCTCCCACCAACATATGCCCGGTCTGAACATATGTTACCTGTAACTGCTGTAACATAACCTAGGTATATACATGTGTATATGTACTGTAACATATATATATCTATTTACATTAATATTTATATACATGCATATTCATATCTTGCTGTCTATATATATATATATATATATATATATATATATATATATATGGTTCTACCTGACTTCGTCGACAGCGCAGAAGACCGACAGCGAATTGAGCTCAGAAGATCGAACGAAAGAAGACCGGCGAATCGCGGGTTGCAGAACTGTCGACAATGCAGAAGACCGACACGACGGATGACAACACCAACGCCGAGGATGCCGACATGGGGAAAGGCTGTGAGTATGCGGTAGTGACGGACGTTGGTGCGAGGCAGGTAAGTGTGGAGATTGATCTGTGGGGATAGGGTGGGTTAAGTGAGTTAGGGTTAGGGGATAGGGGTGGGTTAAGTGAGTTAGGGTTAGGAGGCGATAGGGGTGGGTTAAGTGAGTTAGGGTTAGGGAGGCGGTAGGCGGGTTAAGTGAGTTAGGGTTAGGGAGCGGGTAGGTAAGTGTCGATAGTGGCGGACCTTAGGGTTAGGGTAAGGTTTAGTGTGGGCTTGTAAGGATTTTGGTGTGCTTGTGTTGTGTGTGTGGTTTGTGGAATGGGGATGTGTTTTGTTTTTAATAATTGTTATTGTGGTGTGTGCAGTGTATGGGGTTTCGTGTTTGTGTACCGTCGGTTATTTCGTTGTCGGTTATGTGTGGTTTCGTGTTTATGGACTGTCGAATATGTGGTGTCGGTGATGTGGTTGTCGGTGTTGTGTGGTTTCGGCTATGTCAGGTAGAACCATATATATATATATACATCTGTGTGTCAATACATTCCCCGCTCATATGCACTTACACATGCGTAATGGTGTTTATATATGCTTCACCAGCATACTAATGCCGTATTTATTATGACACCTACAATTCACTCCAGTTACCTTGTAATCGGTATTTAGCACATTATACAGCGGACAGATGTCACAATATGTTCATGTATGGATTACTGATGGTAACTGGAATGTGATACAGTGTGATTCGACCCGTCCCTCTTCTGCACAGCCTATTGTTCCATTTACTGTCAATGTTTGTATGTGCACATTCCTATTATTTATGTCAACAAATGGAATGCATGTGTTACAGAGATTGTACTTCAATATATTGTTGTCTGCATGTGTGTATGCATATATACCTATTACGAACTAGCTGACCTCCACGGGGTGGTCCATTAGAACCGGGCCATCCAACCCTGGCACGCCTAGATCTATAATTGCATACCCATAGTTCCTCCACCCCACCCGTGTTGAATTTACACGCATAACATCCATTATCCACTTGTTAATGCAGCCATGACATACCTTTACACATTGCCCTCTCAAGAGTGTTTGGGGCCCTACACACATTTTGTGCCACCTCGTGTATTCACAGGGTCTCCCGCCATGTATATATGCACATACATGCGTTTCCTGGGGTTATGGAATACGGCCATTTGCGCTTTCCAATTTTTGGAGGTCCCAGCATGGGACTACATTCCGTCTGTGTAGCAATTCAACGATGTTACTCCCACTGGTAAAACCCTGCCTGTGGTGCGATTAGCGGTGCTCTGCTCACTCCTAGGCAGCTATTTATGACATACGCTGAAAGCACTATATAATACCAAAATTGCTCTTGATTCCCTTCACATCCGTTGTGTATGCTTTATTGTTACGACGTTCATTCTTCAGATATATATATATATATATATATATATATATATATATATATATGGGTCTACCTAATAACACCGATGCGCCAAAACAAGACAACGAAATAACCGACACAAAAAAAAAAAGACAAAAAAAAAGAAAGTTCAAAAACACGAAACTTTACATGCCCGACAAACCAAAATCCCGACAATCAACAAAACAAATACCTCTCCTGAAAAACACACACACACAACACAAGCACACCAAAAACCTTACAAACCTACACTAAACCTTACATACACAACTATCTATGCACTAACCTTAACCCAAACCCTAACCCTAAGGTCCGTCACTATCGCACACTTACCTTACCCACACCCTAACCCTAACTCACTTAATCCGCCCCTAACCCTTAACTCTGTCACTATCGCACACTTACCTTACCCGCACCCAAACCCTAACTCACTTAATCCGCCCCTAAACCTAAAGTCTGTCACTATCGCACACTTACCTGACCCGCACCCTACCCTAACGTCCGTCACTATCACACACTTACCTTACCCACACCCTGACCCTAATGTCCGTCCCTATAGCACAATTACCTTAACTTGTCAGTGTTCTCAGCGTCAGGATTCTCAACTGTTGGTCTTCTCCGTTGTCGATCTTCTGGTGTCGGTGTTCCCTTCGTTGGTGTTGTGCACTTTCGGCGTTTTCAGGTAGACCCATACATATCTCTCTCTCTATATATATATATATATATATATATATATATATATATATAGATATATATATATATAGATATATATTTCATATATGTAGATATATATCTATACACACACATATATATATATATATGTGTGTGTGTGTGTGTGTTTGTGTATATATATATATATATATATATATATATATATATATATATATATTACATCTGTACATACAAACATACATTTCCTATGCTGAGAGCTGCTTACACCTGTGCAGGCGCACTCCCCTATGCTTACATATGCGTTACATATGTTTACTGCTGCTTATTTGTGCTTACTTGTGCCTTATTCATTATGACAGTACCACTTTGACTGAAAGGATTTGGTTAATAGTCCTATGCGATACACAGTTCACTTTTACATGTTTAAATGTCGGCTTTACAGCAGAGCAACATTCATTCCACAAGGAAAATGATATGTGCTATAGTCGAACTTGAACCGTGAGTGCCTTTTCGTTAGGCGGATGCTCTAACCACTACACTATTGGTGTTCTGCTTCATTTATATGTATACCCATGGTTCATAGTTACCCGAACACACACCTCATCACTTCACTTACACAGCAGGCATCCATTTTCCTGTTGGGAAAACCGCACTACTACGCATGCGCCATTCCCTGTTCCCTACTGCTCTGGACCCGTGCCGCATGTTGACTCACTCCGAGGATATTCAGACCTCCAAAGCCTATAGTTCTAGCACATACGTGTGCTTGATCGTTAGGGTGTTCATGTGGTCATCTGGGTTTAGGCTTGTCTGACTGGGGACCGGAACAGCCCTCTACCCGTTTGAAAGTCAGATTTTGCACCTGGACAAGGTTACTCCCACTGTTAGCATCCTACCTGTGGTTAGAGACGCAGGGATTTTGGCCACCTCTGGCCAGCTATATTCCTTTGCATTCATTATAATTGCTTTCTTGTTCCCATGTTCGTTCTGTGTATGTATATATATATATATATATATATATATATATATATATATATATATATATATATATATATATATATATATATATATATATATATATAACTGCCGTGGCTTAGTGGTAAATCACATTGATTGTGATGTGTAGGGTCAGAACAAGGGCCATTGGACAAAGGGTGAGTACAACACTTTTCAGCTGAGGTTTTCTGTTTAACCGCCGATTCACGTCACGCAAAATCCGTCTACATTCTTACTGTGATACATCACCCCAGTTCACATTTAATTGATATTATATCATTATACAGCATAAAATTAGCAAGATATGCTCATATATGGATTATGTGTCATAAATGGTGTGTGCTGCAGTTGAACCGGCAATGTCTGCTCGATAGTCGGATGCTCTAACCACTACACTATTGGTGTTCTGCTTCATTTATATGTATACCCATGGTCCATAGTTACCCAAACACATGACTCAGCACTTCACTAACACAGCAGGCATCCATTTTCCTGTTGGGAAAACCGCATTATTACACATGCGCCATTCCCTACTGCTCTGGACCCTTACCGCATGTTGACTCACTCAAAGTATATTCAGACCTCCAAATCCTATAGTCCTGGCACATACGTGTATTTGATTGTCAGGGTGTTCATGTGGTCATCCGAGTTTAGGCTTGTCCGACTGGGGACCGGGACTGCCCTGTACCTAGATGAAAGTCAGACTTAGCACAGGGACATTGTTAGTTCCACTTTTAGCGCCCCACCTATGGTTGGGGATGCAGAGGTGTGCTCACCTCTGGCCATCCTGATATATAACAGCACTAAATATTATGGGGGGTTCCGCTGCTGTTTCCCTTCATATTCCTTATGACTGCTATATTGTGACCATGTTCATTCTTCATATCTACATACATATACATATATATCTCGGTCTGTACATACACATGCATATACACCTGCATGCTTATTTACATTTCCCATACCACTGAATCACTGTCACTTACCGTCGCGCATACATGCTTGCATACCCGCTTACGTGTGCTTTAAACTGCCTTAATCACCCTATATCCGACTGCCACTATGCGAATGTGTAAGGTATATATTCCCGATAATGCACGTGGGGAGACGTGCATCACGGTCAGGTGTTTAATCCCGGGTCGTAGGTTCTGCAGGACCGGCTGGAGGCTGAGTAGTCTTGTGGACAAGTACTGCTCATACAACTTGTGTCCAGATGTCTACAGGACTGGACATCATGTCGTGACACCAAGTCTAATGTTTAGAACGGATACTTATCCCATGAGGGATATCCAAACATTGTGGGGACTGATGACCTCAATTCCTTTGGCTTTACGAAAATAAGTTAGGGTTATACATGCAAGGGATACACAGTTTGCAATCCTGAGACTGCCTAGGGTAAGACTGCCTACTAGATATGAGTAGGGGTCACTATGTGCAGATATGGCTGCGCCTAGCTAGCAGCCGAGTATGGGTGGTTTTGGTGGATGTTCAGGAAGGGGGGTGGTGTGCTGTGGAGGGGATGATGGGTATTGAATTATGTATCCAGGTGTGTTGCGGTTGGATGGCTCAGTTCAGGCCAGACCATTATGTGGGTATGTGCCGATAACTTTTCTGTACATGTGTATCGCACATTTTAATGTTCATATGTTTGTGGGATTGTGTTCTACAGTATAGCCTGTCAGGTTGTATTGTGGATGTGAATATTTGTTCTTCTTTTTATCTTTCTGATTCACCCACTGCTCCTTCGTATACCTCCAGTTCACCTATTGTGCATCCAACCCAGTCTTCCCTTGGCGAATTATTACATTACCCGTCACCCCTCACCCCCATATTCCACAGACACCATCCATCCCTTCTCTGGTTGATGGCCCATGGCACAGTCAACAGAACACATTGTGTACACTACATATCTCTGGTACCAGTATGGTTGTGAGGACTACCTTAGCATTTCTGATCTTCCACATGCTGTACTTCATGCACATAGGTACACGCAAATACTTATCTTTCATGACATGGTAGGTTGATCCAGGTAATACCCGTTCATCTTTGGGCCGTCCTGACAAGGACGACTTGGACCGCGAATGGGCAGATATTGGCCGAATGCTCTGACCATTGGTAGGGTTGCCACCTTTTCATATGACCAAGATGGGACATTTTCGGGACATACATCAGATTTTACAGGCCAACACACACCCACGGTCAGTACAAAGGATAGTACTTTAGTTTTATGCCTTAATATAAGCTTACTGTACCAGTTTAGTTGCTTATTCTGTTTTGTTTACTTGCTTATTGTGTTTCTTGTAACATTTAGGTATTTTACATACGGAAATAAGTATTGTATGGGACTATTATATAAAATATGGGACATAATTATGTCATACAATCGCAGGACATTTGACATTTATAATGGTTTTGGTATGGACACAACTGCCTAGAGGGGGACTGTCCCTCACAATGTGGGACAGGTGGTAACCCTAACCATTAGACTAGGCTTAGCAATTGGCTGTGCACTAACACAATGCGTTTTGCTTCCACTTGATATAACTATCGGCACTACAATGGAATACGGGCACAGGGTTTTAAATGTCATTTGTTCGAGGGACAGGGACTCAATATTCAGCTATGTGCCTTTGTGTTTACTTTTTATTTTGGTGTTCTCAAAACTGTCTTGTATGCTTTGCATACATTTCAGTATTCGCGGACACTGACAAGAGTGATTACTATTAGAGGCAGGCTGTACTAGTCAGTATTTTAGGTTGCATGTATGCAGCCGACATGTTCACGCCTCCGTGCAGCGCTTGGACACACCCCCTGCACCCGCGCACATTTCCTATGCACATAGCCGTTGCAGCAGTGCGCCTTCATTAATATGCATGTGGTGCTGCTGCGCCATCTCTACAATGCACGGTCAGTGCAAGGCTAACGGCGTCCTTGCGCCGAGCTTCATGAATCCCGGCGATAACTTATTGTAATGCCATTAAAATGTTTTGCAGATGAGAATTTCACCCCTATACTCCCATATCCCTGTTACTTAACTTTGAGACTGTTATTCTTCATAGGTTCATACTAGGCTATCTGCCCTAGGGCATTTATAAGCCTAGCCAGAATGTGTTTGGCTTTCACCACCCATTTTAAATTTATTTTGCTATGCCCTTTTTCGAGGTTAGTATACTGTGCCTCTGTCTAACAGTGACACAGAAGTGATACCCGGGGTAAACCTACGATCTCCCATCCACTCATCAAGATTCCTCCTGAAGAGAGTCAATGAGGGACTCTGCCTAACCTGGACTGGGATTTTATTCCTGAGTGAAGGGAGCCTCTGGGTTATGAATCTGTCCCTCCAGCATGTCCTATTTATTTCAGTGCTGAAGTTCAAGTCTCGAGCGCGTAGCTCGATGGGATTTGGATTTTCTGAGGTGCAGCATGTCCATTAATTCCGGGTTGGACATGGCTTTATACGTCAGGCACAGATCGCCTCTGAACAGGCGGTATGCCACTGAGTAGAGCTGGAGTTTCTTTAACCGGGCAGCATATGGCATCTGTTTGAGCCCTTTGATCCTCTTGGTGAGGTACTTTTGGGGTCTTTCCAGTTGCTGCAGGTGTCTGGTAAGGTACATCCCAAAAGGGGCATTATACTCAATTATGGGCCTGATGAGGGATGAGTAAAGAGGCACGATGACCTCCCCTGATCTAGATGTGAATCCCTTCATGATTAGGTGGGCTATATAAAATGTTTTTCTAACCACTTTAGCCATGTGGTTGTCAAATGAGAGATTGCTATCAACTTGGGTCCCCACGTCCCTAATTACTTCTTCTGTACTTAATGGATTACCACCTATGTGGTAATTTATGGGCACTTTGTTTTTGCCAAAGGGGATGACTATACACTTTTTGGCATTTAGCTTGAGGCCATGGCTCTGGCACCAGTTGTCTGTTTCTATGAGGCCCTTTTGGAGGATGCTTGTGTCGGCTGGAGAGTCGATTATGGTGCCCAGTTTGCAGTCATCTGTGACCTTGGTCAGCCACAGTCCTTCCATGTTGGCTTGCGAGGTCCAGGTAGGCTGTGTGGACCACGTTCCCCTCGTCAATGGCCTTGGTGACTGTTTCAAAGAAATCAACCATGTTTAAGAGGCAGGATCTGCCCTTAACAAAGCCGAACTGGGTAGGATCCAGTGTCTGTAGGTCCCCAATATCTTTATTTATGAGGTCCATGATGATCCTTTCCATAGCTTTGCAGACCAAGCTAGTCAGGCTTATGGGGCGATAGTTTCCAGGATCCATTGAGGCACCACCTTTATGGAGAGGGACCACTGTTGCTGTACGCCACTCTTTGGGCACATATCCTGTAGTAAGGCTGAGATTGAGCAGTAGTTTTATGTTTGGGTTTAGCTCTTCTTGGAGTTCATGTAGGACGAGCCCAGGACACCCTCTGTTCCCATTGATGCTGTGTTTTTGCTTTGGAGAGGGCACCTCTTACCTGAGCATCTGAGATGTCAGGGGGCCAGCACTCTGCTGGGATAGTTTTTTGCCCTTTTGGTGGGGGGGGAAGTTTGTGCTGAACCTGTCAGCTAGGATGTTGGCAATGTCTGTGGGTTCAGTGTATTTTTGTCATTTTGGACTAATTCTGAGCATATCTGAGAATTACCACCCAGGTTCCTAACATAACAAAAGAAAGCCTTGTGATTATCCTTAGTGTCCTGTGCAATTTTTCTCTCGAAGCTGGCCTTAGACAATTTTATGAGTGCCCATAGTTTTTGCTAATACTGATCAGTGATGCCTTCCCTTTTGGGATTTTGCTCTATCATTTAGTAGCTTCCTCCTTCTATTGTATAGTTTGTTTATGGCTGGGGTCCACCAGACAGGACGTCTGCCTTTGGAGGATTGGGTCTTGGTTTTATTTGGGATCGCATGATCCATGCATTCCTGAAGGTGTTCATAGAATGCGTTTATAAAGGATTCTGCAGTCTGGGTATTTTCCACAGGCCCGGGCTTTGAAGGATTCCACCTCAGTTTTGAGGAGTGTGAAATTTGCTTTAGAGAAGTTATTCACTGTGGTTTTCTGGGCAGGGCGTGGGGTCGGTATGTAAATATCCAGTGAGATTAGTTTATGGTCTGATCTTACCAGTGAGGGATACACTTCTGGTCTGGAGCATAGAGTCCCCATGTTGGTGATGATCAGGTCCAGTATGTTTTCCCGTCTTGTGGGAGTGGTAACAAGTTGTTCCATAGCATTTGAGTTTATAAATTCTAGGAACCTTTGGGCTAGGGTGTTGGAGTTAGAGTAATGCTCCCAGTCTATGTTTGGGTAGTTGAAGTCGCCCAATATAATGGTGTTTGGAGAGACCTTCATATTTTCCAGTGTTCTCAGAAAGGCCGAGTGGGGTTCCTGGGTTTGGGAGGGTGGTCTGTAGCAGGCTATAAACTGGAAGGCAGTTTTACCCACTGTTAGTTGCACATGGATAGTCTCTGATGCTTCGTGCTTTGCCACCAACCTGGAGGTGTGGGTATCTTTGATGAATATCGATACTCCCTCCTTTTGTGGTTCAATCCAAGTTTTGGGGCCGAAAAGCATGGTATGAGGTATAACCTGGTAGTGCTGGGGTGCTCTCGGGAGCCCTGAACCAGGTATCTGTTACTGCACAGATATCGATGTTCTCCATGCTAAGGAGAGTTTCGAAAAGTGCATCTTGAGGTTTAGACTTCTGGCGTTGAGTAGCATTACTCTTAGTTTCTTATCCCTTGTGATACCTATGGAGGTGGGTTTGTCTTTTGAGCCTTGCCTAAAAAAGGCACTATGGGGGTAGCAAGAGCCTTTGCCAATATCCGAAAGCCCGGGGGTGACAGGTGCAAGCCGTCCCTAGTGAAGCATCGTGACTTGTCGAGCATATCATCCCAAGCTGACAGGCATTGGATCCCCTTTGAATGACACCAGTACTTAAGCCAATTGTTGAAATTGATCATCTTGTCTTCATATTGTGGCATCATTCTTGGTGAGGGTAAGATGCTACTGAAGGTCAGGGTCATACCGGCCTGGGCTACATGCTCAGAGAGCTCCTCTATGTCTCTTTTCATGTAGTCCATTGAGGTACATCTCAGGTCATTCACACCAGCATGGAAAATGACTGAGTCATATTTGTACTTGCCTTGTGGTGACCTGAGTGCTTGTGTTATGTGGCGGATCCTAGCGCCCAACAGGCTGCTCACCGTGACCCTCTCCTTGTTCAGCCTGATGAGCGGGACGTCAGTGTGCCTGACGATAGAGTCACCTATTACAAGTGTATCAGGTGTGTTGTTTAGTCTTAAGGGCGGTGACTGTTCGGCACACTGGCTTTGTGAGATATGTGTTGCACGTGTTTTGTTTTGGGGTAGCGGTTGCTAGGGTGTCTGATTTGGAGGTCTCTGCTGCTTAGGCAGATCTTTATTTAGAGCCTACGAGTATGTTTTTGTGTGATTATGTGTTTGGTTTGCTGTCATGGTAGGTCTATGTGAGACTGGAATTGTAGTGAGTGTGGTTTCCTTCTCCTCCTGACTGGTTATGCCAGTACTGAGTTGAGAGAGCTTAGCCTCCAGTTTGGCTATATGATTGCATCTCTCACATGTGTTGGAATTTGTTGGGAGGAGGAGAGGGTTGTCTGTGTACATGAGGCAGTGGTAACATTGCCTCAAGATTCCCAGATTCACCAGCTGGACCAGAGAGGAGATGGACAACTGACCTTTGGACATGATAGAATAATATTGGGAATTCCTTAATAATTGAAAACAAGGGTCAGTGGGGAGTGAGGGTGTAGTGCTTTTAATTTTTAGTGCTGACTTATATAATTGCTTTAGCTCGCAAGTGCCAGGTAACTTAAGTGCAATGTGTTACAGGTAACTTAAATGCAAAAATGACAAACTGTAACTTTCTTTCAAGTGAAACAAGGAAATAAGTACAGTAAGCAATGCAGATATCACTAGTGATCCACAGAAGCGCTGAGAAGCCACGTATTACGTGGAATTAGCGTTCCAGGGAAGAAACAAGCAAACAAACAACAAGCATATAAACAAAGCTAGATTCAGCAGGCCTGGATCTAGTCTATGCTACAGCAAACAAGGTGTACCAATTTCAGTAAGATACAGTTCAAATATTCAGGCACTATAAACCTTTAACCAGAAATTCCAAGCTCAGAAGGGCAGAGTCCAGCCTCTTCTCCCACAAGAGTGCAGACCACGAACCTTCTTAATGTAAAATAACTGGCCTGCAGCCCAAGTGCCTAAACCAGAACTAATACACTTTAAGAATAACAGACACTAGGCTCTCAATCAGCAGTTCCCAACTTAGAAGGATGAAAGCTACCTGTCCTGCCACCACAGTGCATGTCACAAACCTTCCGAATGTAAAACAACTGGTCTGAAGCCCAAGTGCTTAATCCAAAAGACTTAGAATGATAGCTACACTTTAATCAAGTTACTACCAAGCAGTAATAAATACAATTGAATACTTTAGAGAATGTCTGGATTAGTGCTCAAGTTACACAAACAAAGCTAGATCCAGCAGGCCCGAATCCAGTCTATGCCACAGCAAACAAGGCGCACCAACTTCAGTAAGAAGCAGTTCAGATATGCATGCACTGTAAGCCTTTAACCAGAAATTCCCAGTTCAGAAGGGCAGAGTCCAGCCTCTCCTCCCACAAGAGTGCAGACCATGAACCCTCTTAATGTAAAATAACTGGCCTGAAAGCCCAAGTGCTTAAACCAGAATTAATACACTTTTAGAATAACAGACACTGAGCCCTCAATCAGCAGTTCCCAACCTAGAAGGATGTAAGCTACCTGTTCTGCCACTACAGTGGATAAGAGAAATAAAGTGGCTCAGGCTTAGTATTCCTGAGACTAAGACTGTTAACCTGGACTATAAAAGAGACTGCTGAAGTCAGTTGTATGCAATTAGTGAAGAGTTGCAGTTAGTTAATAGTTGCAGTCAGTTACAGTGCTGTGCAGTGGATACCACAAAAAGGACTCACCAAAAAAACTGCAAGCCTGACTTTGCCTTGCTGTTATGTTTTAGATTAGATCAGGGACAGTATCCTCCAGTTAGAGTAGGACATTTTAGTTATTTAAGATAAAACAGTGTAAGAAACTTCTCTGTGTGGAATATTTTCAGTCCATATATCTCTAGTTAATCACTGTATATTAATCAGATCAGACAATAGTAGTAGAAGTAGCGAACGTAAATTCATCTTAAGTAAAAAAAAAAATAAAAGATATATAATTGTACAGAATTACTAAGTATTTGAAAGTAATACAAGCAAGGCAGGCAGTCTGTTTCCAGTCGAAAATCCTTTATTAAGTACACAGGCAAGTGATCCAAGTAAAACACATATAGAATAATAGTTTCCTCACAAGCTTTCTAAATATATATACACTTTTTATCAGGCAAGGGGTGGTTTATTTTACTGTAAAACAAAATGTTATTGGTACACATGTTAAATTCATATCCCTTCCCCCATCAGTGTGACATTCAAGCTGGTCCTGCCCTACTTAGTAGCTGTCATAATAATATAACCCTTATGTACTTTAAATACAATTTATAATGATGTGGTACACCTCTTATTTAACCAGATTATTAAGTCTATGATTTTATCCAAGACAATATACTACATGGCTGGAAATATACCAATCTTAGTCCATTTGGCAATCAAAAATATATGTAAATATATACATATGCACTTTGCATGTAAAAAATCAATTGTAAAAAACATATTCTATTTTCATCTACTAAGTGGGGCAGGATTTGGACAGCTACTAAGTAGGGCAGGACTAGCTTGAATGTTACACTGATGGGAGAAGGGATGTGAAATTAACATGTGTACCAATAACACAGAACGAGTCTGAAAGGGATATCTTTTGGGTGAGGCTAGGACTGACACCTCTGTGGAAGAGATCACCATATCACAACAGTTAACTCCTAATCAAGTCTGGTTGATAAAAACAGTATTGCAGGAATTTGGGGAGATGATCATGGGGAAACCTATTAAGCAGGTTCCTTGTAGAGTACCTGAGAGAGTGGAGCAGACTCTGAAAGAAGAAATAAGGGAAATGCTAGAATTGGGAGTAATTCAAGAGTCTAACAGTCCTTGGGCTTTCCCCAGTAGTGCTAGTACCAAAGAAGGATGGTTGTATGAGATTCTGTGTAGAATAATGGAAATTAAATAATTGCACAGAGTCAGAGGCATACCACATGCCGAGAACAGATGAAGCCCTAGAACAGCTGGGTGGGGCTAGGTATCTGGCAGCCCAAGTGCCTAAAACAGAACTAATACACTTTAAGAATAACAGACACTGGGCTCTCAATCAGCAGTTCCCAACTTAGAAGGATGAAAGCTACCTGTCCTGCCACCACAGTGCATGCCACAAACCTTCCTAATGTAAAACAACTGGTCTGAAGCCCAAGTGCTTAATCCAAAAGACTTAGAATGATAGCTACACTTTAATCAAGTTACTACCAAGCAGTAATAAATACAATTGAATACTTAAGAGAATGCCTCGATTAGTGCTCAGGTTACACAAACAAAGCTAGATCCAGCAGGCCCGAATCCAGTCTATGCCACAGCAAACAAGGCGCACCAACTTCAGTAAGAAGCAGTTCAGATATGCATGCACTGTAAGCCTTTAACCAGAAATTCCCAGCTCAGAAGGGCAGAGTCCAGCCTCTCCTCCTGCAAGAGTGCAGACCACGAACCCTCTTAATGTAAAATAACTGGCCTAAAAGCCCAAGTGCTTAAACCAGAATTAATACACTTTTAGAATAACAGACACTGAGCCCTCAATCAGCAGTTCCCAACCTAAAAGGATGTAAGCTACCTGTTCTGCCACTACAGTGGATAAGAGAAATAAAGCGGCTCAGGCTTAGTATTCCTGAGACTAAGACTGTTAACCTGGACTATAAAAGAGACTGCTGAAGTCAGTTGTATGCAGTTCATAGGTTCATAGGTTCATACTAGGCTATCTGCCCGAGGGCATTTATAAGCCTAGCCCATAGTTTTGTGGCTTACACCACCCCATTAGTTTGGAGAAACTATGCCCATTATTTTGCTGTGCCTCTGTCGAGCAGTGACACTGAGGTAACCCCTGGGGTGTATCTGTGATCTCCCATCCATTGGTCAAGATTCCTCTTGAACAAGGCCAGCGAGGTGCTCTGCCTCACATAAACCGGGATTTTGTTCCACAGCATAGGGAGTCTTTGGGTGATGAATCTATCCCTCCAGCACGTCCTATTAATAACCGTGTCAAGGTTTAAGTCTCCCGCCCTTGTGGCTCTGAGGATCTAGATTTTTGAGATGAAGCATGTTCATCAAATCTGGGTTTGACATGGCCTTGTATGTCAGGCATAGGTCACCTCTGAGCAAGCGGTAAGCAACTGAATATAACTGGAGTTCTTTCAGTCGGGCAGCATAAGACAGATTTTGAGACCCTTTATCCTTTTGGTGAGGAACTTTTGTGGCCTCTCCAGCTGCTGCAAGTGTCGGGTCAGATACATTCCAAATGGGGCATTGTACTCGATCATTGGTCTGATGAGTGATGAGTATAGGGAGACTATGACTTCCTTGATCTAGATGTGAATCCCTTCATGATAAGGTGGGCAATGTAGAATGTCTTCCTAACTACTTTAGCAATATGAGTGTCGAATGAAAGGCTACTGTCAACCTGGGTTCCCAGGTCCCTAATAACTTCTTCTGTGTTCAGGGATTGCCACCTATATGGTAGCTAGGGGTAACCTTATTTTTCCCGAAGGGTATGACTATGCATTTCTTGGCATTTAACTTTAGGCCATGGCTCTGGCACCAGTTATCCGTTTCTGTGAGACCCTTCTGAAGGATATCTGTGTCGGATGTGTTTTCAACTACGGCGCCCAGTTTGCAGTCATCTGCAAACTTTGTCAGCCATAACCCTCCTGTGTTTGCTTGTACTTCAGAAAAGTAGATGCCAAACAAGAGTGGGCCCAGGACTGAGCCCTGCGGGACACCACTTGTGACAGGCTTTGAGTCTGACATGGCGCCAGCAACTCTGACCCTGTGGGTTCTGTCACTCAGCCAGTTTGCAACCCATCTTGTAATGTATGGGTTTACATTTAAGTTGATGAGTTTTTCAATGATACCCGAGTGAGGTATTGTATCAAAAGCCTTCGCCAGGTCTAGGTAGGCTGTATGGACTGCCTTTCCCTTGTCAATGGCCTTGGTGACTGTTTCAAAAAAGTCAACCAAGTTTAGAAGGCATGATCTGCCTTTGACAAAGCCAAACTGGGTTGGATCCAATGGGACGGTAATTTCCAGGGTCGGTGGAGGCACCGCCTTTGTGGAGTGGGACCACAGTCGCTGTGCGCCACTCCCTGGGTACGTATCCGGAGGTGAGACTAAGATTAAACAGCTGTCCTAACTGTGGGTTTAATTCCTCATTGAGTTCATGGAGCACACAGCCGGGGACACCATCAGGTCCCATGGATGCTGTGTTCTTTGCCTTGGAGAGAGCAGTTCTCACCTGGGCGTTAGAGATGTTTGGGAGGCTACAATCATTTGGTATAGATATCTCTCCTTTAGGGGAGGGGAGAAGTTTGCACTGAACCTGTCAGCCAGTATGTTGGCAATGTCTGTAGGATCAGTAATCTTCACATCATTTTGATCTAATTCTGAGCATATCTGGGAGTTTCCTCCTAGGTTTCTGACATAGCTAAAGAATGCCTTATGGTTGTCTTTAGAGTCCTTAGCTATTTTTTTCTCAAAATTAGCTTTGGATGATTTTATGAGAGCTCTTAGCTTTTTACTTATAGTGATCAGCGGTGTCTTACCTTTTAAGGATTTTGCTCTATCTTGTAGTAGCTTTCTCCTTTTGTTGTAGAGTTTGTTTATGGCTGGGGTCCACCAGACTGGACATTAGTGAAGAGTTGCAGTTAGTTAATAGTTGCAGTCAGTTACAGTGCTGTGCAGTGGATACCACAAAAAGGACTCACCAAAAAAACTGCAAGCCTGACTTTGCCCTGCTGTTATGTTTTAAATTCGATCAGGGACAGTATCCTCCAGTTATAGTAGGAAATTTTATTTATTTAAGATAAAACAGTGTAAGAAACTTTTCTGTGTGGAAGATTTTCAGTCCATATATCTCTAGTTAATCACTGTATATTAATCAGATCAGACAATAGTAGTAGAAGTTGCGAACTTAAATTCATCTTAAGTAAAGAAAAAAATAATAAAATATATATAATTGTACAGCATTACTAAGTATTCGAAAGTAATACAAGCAAGGCAGGCAGTCTGTTTCCAGTCGAAAATCCTTTATTAACTACACAGGCAAGCGAACCAAGTAAAACAAATATAGAATAATAGTTTCCTCACAAGCTTTCTAAATATATATACAATTTTTATCAGGCAAGGGGTGGTTTATTGTGCTGTAAAACAAAATGTTATTGGTACACATGTTAAATTCATATCCCTTCCCCCATCAATGTGACATTCAAGCTGGTCCTGCCCTACTTAGTAGCTGTCATAATAATATAACCCTTATGTACTTTAAATACAATTTATAATGATGTGGTACACCTATTATTTAACCAGATTATTAAGTCTATGATTTTATCCAAGACAATATACTCCATGGCTGGAAATATACCAAACTTAGTCCATTTGGCAATCAAAAATATATGTAAATATATACATATGCACTTTGCATGTAAAAAATCAATTGTAAAAAACATATTCTATTTTCATCTACTAAGTGGGGCAGGATTATGACAGCTACTAAGTAGGGCAGGACTAGCTTGAATGTTACACTGATGGGAGAAGGGATGTGAAATTAACATGTGTACCAATAACACAGAACGAGTCTGAAAGGGATATCTTTTGGGTGAGGCTAGGACTGACACCTCTGTGGAAGAGATCACCATATCACAACAGTTAACTCCTAATCAAGTCTGGTTGATAAAAACAGTATTGCAGGAATTTGGGGAGATGATCATGGGGAAACCTATTAAGCAGGTTCCTTGTAGAGTACCTGAGAGAGTGGAGCAGACTCTGAAAGAAGAAATAAGGGAAATGCTAGAATTGGGAGTAATTCAAGAGTCTAACAGTCCTTGGGCTTTCCCCAGTAGTGCTAGTACCAAAGAAGGATGGTTGTATGAGATTCTGTGTAGAATAATGGAAATTAAATAATTGCACAGAGTCAGAGGCATACCACATGCCGAGAACAGATGAAGCCCTAGAACAGCTGGGTGGGGCTAGGTATCTGTCCACTACTGATTTGACTAAAGGATACTACAGGTACCCTTGACGTCTGCAGCTAAAGAAAGATCAGCTTTTGTAACCCCTTACAGATTTATGAATTTACCAGGATGCCTTTTGAAATGACAAATGCCCCAGCAACTTTCCAGAGGCTGGTATGCCATATCTTGGTATGTGCAGCGGAATATGCTCTAGCATACTTGGATGACATCACTATTTACAGCCATTCCTGGCAGGAACATCTCCAACATTTGAAGGAGGTCTTGGATAGATTAAGTAGGGCAGGTTTAACCATTAAACCCAATAAGTGTCAAGGGGGGGTGACTGAGGTCACTTACGTAGTACACAGAGTGATACATGGTAAAATTATGCCAGAACCTGTCAAGGTAGAAGCTATTCAAGCATGGCCAGTTCCTGTTACTAAGAAACAAGTGAGAGCATTACTAGGAACAGCAGGGTACTTTAGGAAATTTGTGCCCAATTACAGTACCATAATTGCACCCCTTACTGACCTAACTAGGAAGAATAAACCAGACAAGTTAGTATGGACCACAGATTGTGAACAGGCATTCCATAAATGTAAGGAGATTTTTGGTAGGACCCTCTTTGTTAGCCAGCCCAGATTACAATACAGAATTTATTGTACAGGTAGATGCTTCAAATTATCGGGTGGGGGCTGTACTTAGCCAAGTTTCCTGAGAAGGAGAAGAGCACACAGTAGTATATCTGAGCCATAGACTCTAACTGAGAGAATAGTGTTATGCAGCCATGGAGAAAGAGTGTTTGACCATAGTATGAGCATTGCAAAAGCTGCAACCTTATCTTTATGGCAGCAGATTTACAGTACTCACAGATCATAACCCTTAAACATGGCTTAATAGGGTCAGTAAGCAAAATGTCAAGTTACTGAGGTGGAGTCTAGGATTACAAGCATATGCTATGACCATACAACAGTGCAGTGGGGTTAATAATGCCAATGCAGATGGATTGTCCAGGAGAGGAGTGGGCTAATATTCCAAGGTAGACGCATTTTTCTCATGCATCGGTTTTAAAGGGTGACTTAAAAATCATGCTTGTGTCATAAGTGGGGGAAAAATGTGAAGAAAATGAAAACACTATCATTTGTGTTAGCACGTCTGGCCGGTGATTTGTGTATATTCTCAGATTAACTTGTATTGTATGCCAGCATGTCTAATTGTGAAAATGTAAATAAGTTTTTAAAATGTTGAGTATTTTCCTGTTTACAGAAAATGTTTAAAGAGTCCATCAATGTTTTGATACATTTCTAATTACATATGTTTGTGAGGGAAATTCTAAAGTACAAACCGTCTGTGGAGAATCAGCTGATCAGTAGGTGAGGTCATTAGAATGTTCCCGGTTGCTATATGATTATTTGAACAGATGATTGACAGGAAAATAACTTTTTCTAACAGCTGATTGTTATTTTTAAAATAAGGCAGTTGAGCCTCTTAATCTGGACTACAAAAGAGACTGCTGAAGTTAGCTGTGGGCAGTTAGTGAAGAGTTGCAGTTAGTTATAGTGCTGTGCAGTGGATACCCAAAAAAGGACTCACCAAAAAACTGCAAGCCTGCCTTTGCCTTAAAAATAGATCAGGGACAGTATTATCTAGTTAGACTAGGAAAGCTTAGTTATTTAGATAGAGTTTTTCTAAGATGATGGACTTCTATCCTACAGTTTAATTTTATATTTCTGGTGATTGAATTCTGGTGTTTATTGAAAATTATTGATTTACATTCTTGCAATCATTTTTATTATTATTATTACTGACATATGTTGACCGGGAAAGTCCACTGGGCCATTGACCCATTTTCAGTGGAGGCCTGGGGAGAAAAGCTCTGTGTTGGTACATACATAATTAAAGAACATTAAAACATTTGAATGTTATATAACATATATGGTAGTACATTCAATATAGTATATAAAAAAAATTCATAGTTCCATATTCAGATAAAATTTCCCAGAAGGTTTTAGGCAAGAGAGAGTAAAGCCAAAGAGTAAAGGGGCAGAAGTATATAGTGAGGTAAGTTGTGAGTGTCACATAGGATAGTTTAGCAAGAAGTAGGGAGAATGAGAGAAAAATCAGGCAGTAAAGGGCAGCAAGAGATAATGGGAAGGAGATAAAAGTCAGGCAGTAAAGGGCAGCATTATATATAGTGGTAAATTGTGACTGCCACATAGGATAGTTTAGCATGAGGTGGGAAGGCTATGGAGGTTTGATTGTTGTGCAGAGGCAGGATAAATTTTTTTGGTAGTGTAGTTTGAGTGATGATTTAAAGAGTTGTGAAGATTCCATTAGAGTTATATGGGAGAGTAATGTGTTCCAAAGTTTGGCTATATTATAGGAGTATAGACTTTGTCCAGCTATTTTGTTTGGTTTTATAGCATTTATTAGTTGTTTTTGTGAGGATCTAAGAGACTGAGCAGGAGTGTAAGTTTGTACAACTGAGTAAAGTGCTGGGCAGAGGTGGGGTTTGAAAATTAGTTTGTGCTAATGTCAGTTGGGTATAAGAAAGATGGCTTGAGAATTTGAGCCAGTTGAGTTTTGTAATTGCTTCACAGTGGTGTGTGTGGTTTGGTTTTCCTGAGGCAAATTTAGCTATTTTATAATAGTAGGATTGAAGTTTATTCCTAAGGGATGCAAGTAGGTTGGTAAAGATAGCACTTCCATATAGAAGGGAAGGGAGGAGTAGGGTACTTGCTAGTTTAGTTTTGGTTTGCTTATTGAGATATAATTTGTGCCTATATAATTTGCCTAATTTGAAGTGTACTGTTTTTATTGTGTTATGAATATGTGGCTCAAAGGTAAGTTTGTCATCTATTGTTATAACTAATAATTTGGCAGTTTTAGTTATTTCTATTTCAGTTCCATCCTTAGAAAAAATCTTAAAGTCCGTGCTTGGTGGTTTTGAAGTGAATAGGAGTAGTTTTGTTATTTTGGTGTTTAGTAGTAGTTGAGAATTATTTAGCCAGATTTCTATTGAAGTAAAAGCTTTTTGGGTTATATTGAGAAGGTCAGAGAAATTGTTGGCTGAAGAAATAACTGTTGAATCATCAGCGTACTGGATCAAGTTACCAAATTGAGAGACTTTGTGAAGGTCATTGATAAAAATATTGAAGAGTAGTGGCCATAGAATGGAACCCTGAGGGACTCCTATTGTTTTTTTGATAGGTAGATTGCGCATTTTGCCATTTTACTGATTGTCTCTGTTATTGAGGTAGGAGGCGAACCAGTTGACTGAGTTGGGGAAACACCCTAGTTTTGATATTTGGTACAGTAGTTTGTTGTGTGATACTGTGTCGAAAGCTTTAGACAGATCTAGTAGGATTACTGAAGTATAGAGACCAGTGTCAAGGGCTTTGTTGACAGTATCAGTGAAAGTGAGCAGAGCTGTAATTGTGCTATGTGCTGGACGGAAGCCATGTTGTGTGGGAGAGAGAAGCTCATTGTCTAAGAGGTGTTTAAGTAGTTGAGTGTGTACACATTTTTCTAATATTTTTGACAGTGGTGAAAGTACAGAGATTGGGCGGTAGTTTGAAAGGTCATGGGAGGTTCCACCTTTATGTAGTGGGGCGATGATAGATTTTTTCCATAAGTTTGGGACATAGTATTCAGAGAGAGATTGATTTATTAGTATACTGACTGGGTTTGCAATTGCGCTTGATGCTAGCTTTAAATATTCGGGGGGGTTGTCAGCAGAGAGAGAGCAGGGTTTAAGTTTACTTAGAAGTTTGGATATTTGTGAGGTGGGAAAGAGTTGGATGGAGAACAAAGGTGTTGTTGGATTATTAATGCAGGAGTATAGATTAGGGGAAGTATTATTATTATTTGAGGAATTTGCTGCAGGGTCTTTGATTAGGTTTTGAATAGTAGTAATGAAATGGGTGTTAAAATCATGAGAGATTTGCTGTGAGCTTTTGTCAGGTGTTGGGGATGGGTTTTGTATAGTGCCAGGATTAAGTAATGTGGAAACTGATTTCCAAAACTTTTTTGGATTGTTGTTTGCAGTGTATAGCTGTGAGGTGAAGTAGTTTTTCTTATCTTGTATGACTAGGTTTTTGGAACTGTTACGGAGTTGCTTATAGGCCAGTTCGGTTTGTTTAGTTTTAGATTTCTGCTACTGTTTCCATGCTTTATCTCTATGAAGGAGGCTTTGTTTAGTTGACTTAGTTAGCCAAGGGGCATGGTTCACCTTGGAACATTTGGTTTGAGTAGAGGCTAAGCTATTAAGTGTGTCCAGAAAAAGTTTGTTGAAATAGTTAACGGCATCGTCTAGGGGGAGTGTTTTTAGTGGGAGCCAGTTTTGGGTATTAAGGATATTTAAATGTTTTTCATTGCTTTACATTGTGACTGGACAATCAGTGTGTTGTTTAGAGATTAGAGAGTATTTATACCTATTTGATACTCCCCAGGTCACCTTGAATGCCTGGTTGCTTCTGGTCATAGCTACCATTTATTTTCATATTTAATTTTTAATAATTGATCACCCTTTGAAGGGTGTGTAAAACTGTCTGACTCTGGTGGCAGTGTTTACCATTTGTAGTGTGTAAGGGACACAGATGGAAATCTGTGTCAGGCTTCCCATAAGTGTTTGAGTGTGTGAGATTTGAATTTAATTTGAGTGTGAGTGAGTCAGAGGTCTTACACTGAAACACATTGCTCTGAAGTATATGATGGGATGGACAGAGCTATATAGTCCAGTCCCAGGAAAAAGTATGTGTTCCTGTTGTGCTCTTAAGGGAAATTGTGGAATTTTACTCTTGTGTGCTCTGTGTTCTGGTGTTTTTTTCTGTGATGGTCCCACACTGGAGTCACTGGTGAGGATTGAGACTCCTTAATTACTGACCTGGGTTTTACATGAGGGATGTCACATTATTGCTGGCAGTTCAGTGGGATATTAACTGGATATCACATAGGGAACATCTTGGATCTTGTCCTTACTAATATGGGAGCATCTTGCACTATCCCTTAATTAACCTTCATCACTTTTTAGGTCTGACCATAAAGCCATCTCCTTTAAAATAAAAGTGAAACCAGGGTTCCCTTCCACCTGAAGTACCTTTAGAAATTTTGCTAAGATAAACTGCCTACTCCAAAGTCATGCATTGGCAAGCTTCAAATCCCCACCAAACCCAGTTTACTCTGCTAAATACACAGAAACATACTCTACCACACTATACCAGCATGTAAACAGCTGCACAGATGCAGGTGTACCTGTAGGAACAAGTGCTGGGCTAGCCCCAGAAAAAAAAAGAACTTGGTAGAACCATAATACCAACAAGCTTTACATTAAAAGGAAAAAAATGTTGACTAAAAATAAGAAGTGTAACTCCCAGAATGATACAGCCCCGTCAGTGAAATAAACAAGCAACTCAGGAGTTTAATAAAATCTACCAAAGCCAAGTCTGAAGCTAAAATAGCCACCTCAGCTAAAGACAATCCACAAAGCCTTTTTCAGTTATGTTCATAATCTCAGAAGCACAGTGCAGCAATGCTTTCTGCTGATTGTGAATGATGTCACCTAAACTGAGGCTGAAGATATAGCAATCTTACTGGCTGATAAATTCATCTCAAACTTTACCCCCCATCCCATAAGATATACCCAAAACCAACCTACCTCCAGCTATCACAGAATAACAAGTCCTAAAAGTACTATAAGTACTATCAAAAGCTTAAAATGCTGCATTGGCAGATCCTGATAATATCCCTACATACACTTTAAATAGCATGAAGCATGATTTAGCCACCCCCTTTACAACACTGTTCAACTTCAGCCTCCATACAAAGAGAATGGAGAACAACTACAGTCATTCCCCAAAATAAGGGAAGACCTTCCACAGACCTAGACATTTATAGACCCATAAGTCTGGCCAGCCTCATATGCAAAGCCATGGAAATACCTATTACGGAACTAATTAATAAGGACATAGGGAACCTCCAAACACTGGACAAGTCTCAGTTTGGATTCATCAAAGACAGATCATGCTTACACAATGTGGTAGACTTTTTAAAAGGTTACCAAAGCATTGGATGAAGATACAATGCTACATACCACATAACTTGACTTGGCAAAGTTTTTGACACAATCTCCCAGTCAGATGTGGAAGAAAAGCTAAATAAACGGGTAACTAACCCCAACATCACCCAATGGATTGCCACCTGGATCAGAGATAGAACGCAGAAGATCAAAATTGGGGAAGCTGACTCCACAAAGAGACCAGTCACCACTGGAGTCCCCACAGGGTTCAGTGCTGGGACCACTCCTGTTTGACATCAACTTCTGTGAAGTAAAAGCCAATACCAAAGGGCTCTGGATACTAAATTAGCAGATGACTGCAAGCCAGGAGCAGTCATTGAATCTCAAAATGACTTAGCCATCCTGAAGGAAGGTTTGGCCCAAACAAATAACTGGTGATAGAATCATTGGCTGAAACTGTCAAAAAATGCATTATCATATCCTTTGGAAAGTTGTTTAGCACAGAAGCTACCACATTGACTATAGCCCTCTATAGGTTGACCCTGTTGTTTGGGATTTGGGAACTTTTGTGAACAGTGACATAACTTTTGCTGAATATGTGTCCACCATTGTAAGAAAATCCATATATATTGCACAGTTTATAAACAAAGAGATTGTGTATAGATATAGAAATGTCATTGTCCCCTTTATTTAGCTCTCAATTAAGCCAGTCATTGAGTATAATACCCCCCTTTGACATGTATTTGTCCAAATACATGCAACAAAAGGAATACCTGCAGAGGTACCTTACTAAAAGGATACAAGGCCCAAACAATATATCCTACAAGGATTGCCTCAAAGTTCAGTGTCCTACAGACTGCTAAGAGGTGACCTGTGTCTGGTATGCAAGGCATTTGCTGCACATCAGCAAGTCAAATGGTATCAGAAATACTCAGGCCAGGGATCTAAGCCTCAAATTATCTATTGTATGATCTCAGTTATTCTCACTAGGGAAAATATATAATTATTGACCATGTGATGGCTAGGGCCAATCTAACGCCAAGCAGAATTGGTTAATTCAAACTCCAAAAGGGAAAAGGGCTAGGCTTAAAATGTCCCACAAGGGTAGCTAGCATAGTACTTACCTATGATCCTATGAATGTATGAAAGAGAAAGCATCTGCTGTGATGTAGATAATAGAGTCAGAGTATGGCTTCCTGCTGCAGTGAGATGGAACCTTGAATATGATCCATGTGTCTGGAGTTCACTTACAGGCCCTGGCAGTGGAAGTGTCATGCAGGGAAAGAGAGGAGTGAAGCAGCATGGTCCACTTATTTCTGCCAGGAGGAAGGATGGGCGTGGGCATTTTTAGAGCTTAAAGGGTGGTGTGATTTCTCCAGTAAAGACTGTGGAATCCATGGAATCCACCACATGTGCTTGAGGACACGAGGGTAGCAATACTGCTGCAATTCCCCTTGAGAAAGTGGGGGGCAACCAATGCCACAAGCCCATTGCATGTCCCCTTCCATCATAAAACTGAGTACAGGGAGAGAGGGCTCAAATTAAAACTTAAACCACCCATTATGGTTGCCTAAATGGTAGGCTCTCCCTGTCAATTCTTGCCCTGGTGACAGATCAGGAAAATTCTGATGATCATCAGGCAGTGGGAGAAAATTAAGGCAAAAAAAAAAAAAGAAAATAATGGAGTCATAACCATACTAAACTTTTGAGGCATCTGAAAGTACTCTTCTGTCTTACTAATATATACAAAAAAGAATAGGGGACTAAGCACTGAGTCGTTTGGAGTCCCTACAGTAATCAGCTGGGAAGGGAGAGACTGAATCTTCTCATCTGATGGACTGTACTCTATGTCCATGCCAGCTGTCAGCCATCTTTGGGCACTGAGGGGGAAGATCAAATGAAACCAGAAATTCCAGAAGGGGGTCATAATGATCTGCATCCAATGCTTATAGACAAGTATTACAACAGTTATCCAGCAGCCTTGTTACTCACGTCAGATTCATATACACGTACTCAGTGGAATCCTGCAAGGCTGTGTTTGTGTGTTTGAAGAAATTTAAACCATCCTGTGTGTTGATATAAGCTAATATAAAGTCTCTGATTCCTGCATGACCATATTCAGCAAAAATTTGAGTTACTGTGTATCATGCATGTGCTTACTGGTCTTAACAAGAAAGCTACCCTGACTTTTTGACAAATATGTTTGTCACAAAGTTTGAGCTTCCCCTCACAATTCAAATACTACACACGGAAATCACAAAAACAAAAAAAACATTTGTAGCTTAGCTTGTAATTGATCTCTATGTAGTGTGTTCAAAATGTACCTTTAAATTGAAAAATAAAGTGTATAATATATTTACATGTAGCTTCTCCCCCTTGCAGTTCCTGAGTATCTCTTTTACCCACAGGCAATGACTACCCCATAAGAAATACAAATGAAGCAGATCTGCCCTTTCTCTAGCCTGTACTTAGACAAAAAAGTAGTAACCATTTACCTCAAGCATTTTTATTTTCAGTGCATCTTCTTGCTAATATTTGTAGCACCACACTATTTTGAGCCTTAAGCAAAATGACTAATAGAGAAAAACACAATTAGCAGGAACACATTTACATAAATTTAACAAAATCTAATGAACCTAATGAAAATAGTCATTCAAAAGAACACTGTAGCAAAGTCAGCATGACCAAGTCACTTAGAGCCATATTTTACACCTTCGAGTGGCTATCCCTGCCATGGCACTTAGACTGTGATCCGTATTCTCCTATCTTGAGGATACTGTGCACAACAGTAGATGCCCCAAAGCAGTTGGCCTGTACAACTCCCCCCCAGAGCACCATATAGAGTTTGTGCTGCTGCCCACAGCTCCATTTATTGGTGGGTTTGAGATGGAAACACTCAACATGTTTGTCGGAGGTGGGAGGAACCCCACAGAGACACAAGGAGAACATGCAAACTCCAAACAGGCATTGGGCGGAGGTCAGGATCGAACCTTGTACCTTGTGCATGGGAGGTGAAGTCCTTAACCATTATGCCAACTGTATAAAGACTACAGAACAGATATATGGCCAAGTTAAGTATAGAAATAAGGAACATAAGGAAAGCTGGTGGTTGAATGCAGAAGTCCAGGAAATCATTAAAAGAAAGAAGGAGTGCAGGAAAAAGTGGGAGATAGAAAAGACCGACCAGTCTAGGAAGGAATACTAGTTGGCTAATAAAGCAGCTAAGAAAGTGGCTGCAATAGCAAAGAATAGGGCATCAGAGGAACTCTACCAACTTCTGGAAAGTGACTCATTAGGTGGCACAAAGAAACTATATCAGGTTTTAAGGTAAAGACCGAAAGATAAAGAAGATAGTCAGGCTCCCTTCATAAGGGATGCTAGCAACAACCTGCTCACCAGTCCACAGGACATCAAAGGCAGATGGAAGAATTATTTCCAGCAGCTTCTGAATGAAGAAAACCCCACAGAAGCTGTACTGCCCCAGAAACAGCCTGTGATGAAAGAAGAAGAGGAGCCCACCCTAGAAGAAGTAAGAATAGCACTAAGGAAATGAAGTCATGAAAAGCAGCAGGCTCAGATGAGATCACAGCAGATACGATAAAGATGCTGGGTGAGATAGGGGAGAAGTGGTTCCTAATGGTACTCATAGCAGTGTGGAGAAAAAGGCATATCCCAGATGACTGTAGAATAAGCATACTCATGCCAGTGTATAAGAACAAAGAGGACATCCACAACTGTGGCCAGTACAGAGGAAATAAACTCCTATCACATTGCATGAAAGTTCTAGAGAGGGTGATTGATAAATGGATACACAGAGTAGCAGAATGTAAGATGAGAGATGAGCAGTTTGGATTCAGATCAGGATGCAGCACAACTGATGTTTGCAGTAAGGCAGATAGCTGAGAAGAAGCTAGAGATGAGGAAAGAGTCCAACTGGGCATTCCTAGATTTGGAGAAAGCATATGACAAGGTCCCAAGATACCTGATTTGGGCAGTACTGTGGTGGTTTGAAGTCCCAGAAACATTGGTAGAATTAGTGCAGGATATGTACAAGGACCCAATGACTCAAGTACGAACAGTGTTCGACCCCACAGAGGGATTCCCAGTGGGAGTGGGTGTACACCAGGGTTCAGCTCTGAGCCCACTGCTGTTCATACTGGTGATGGACTACATTAGCAAACAGGCTGGAGGGGAAAGATCAACAAAGTTGCTGTATGCAGATTATGTGGCATTACTCTGAGCAAGAACTCCAGACTCCAGCAAAGTATAGAGCAATGGGATGCAAAACTGAAGGCACATGGGATGAAACTAAGCACAGATAAGACGGTATCAATGGCAGCAAACTGGGGAAATCAGAAGAAGCTGAGAACTGAGATAGAAGGGAAGCTAGTGGAACAGGTAAACAACTTCACATATCTGGAAGGGGTGGCTGAGGAGCACAGAAGTCTGAATGAAGAGAGCAAACCTAGAATCACAGGGGCTGCAGCCAACTGGCATAGAGTGTCAGGTGTAGTCTATGACAGAAGAATGCCAAATTAGCTGAAAAGTAAGGTGTACAAGACAGTGGTGTGACCAGTACTACTGTATGGTACAGAAACCTGGGCAGTAAAGGCAGAGCAGATGAAGAAGCTAGAGATGATAGATATGTAGTACCTGAGAAGGGTGGCAGGATGCACTCTGTGGGACAGATGAAAAAAGGAGGACATAAGAGCAGTAGCCAAAGTGGTTTGGACACATGCAGAAAAGCAGAAGATAGTCTAGTGAAGATGATTTGGGACTGACAGGAAGAAGGTAAGAGGAAACTAGGACATCCAGGAAAGAGGTGGATGGAGTGTGTGAAAGAAGATCTGTGACAGTTAGGCATGAGTGTGGAAGAAGGCAGGAGTGTGGGATTGAATCGAGAGAGATGGCAACAGTTAACACGATATCCAACCCCATGCAGAAAAATGTGAAAAAGGGGGTTGATGATGATGATGATGATGATGATGACTTTAGTAAAGCCCAGCGGACTCCCTCCTTATGCTTCATCTTAATCTAAGAAGCATCAATAATAAAGTCCACAACTTGCATGCCATGCTCGAAACCCACTCCCCTGACATCATGTGTCTCTCAGAAACTTGGCTCAAACCTAGCACTAAGGATGAGGAAATCATCCCACCTGGGTATAACATCCTCAGGGCTGATCGAATAACTAGAAAGGGCGGGGGAATAGCTGTCATGTTCAAGAACTCCTTGAACATCACAATGAATTTACTCCAACCCCCAAAAGTTCCTAACCTGGAACTGATTGCCCTGAAGCTATCTAAACAACCAAAAAAGTATTAATCTCATAGTAATCTACCTACCACCAGGCAAAAATGTTGAAAACCTTGAACAAACTCTCAGTTGGCTCGCTAACAACTATCCACAAGAAACTATAATTTTAGGAGATGTTAATATTGACTGGTCTCTCTACTCTGCTCAATCAAACCCTCTCCCCATTAACTTACATGGTTTCTCCCAAAATATTCTTTCTCCCACTAGAATTGGACATGCCCAACAAAAGGAGAGCATCATTGACTGGATTCTTACTAATAAGAATCCTAACAACTATACCGCAGGGACCCTTCCCAATGACCTTAGTGACCACCTTGCCACCTTTATTATAAAACACAAATGTCCAACTACAAATCCCCCCATAACTAGACTAGTTAGGAACAGCAAGAATTTTGTCCCAGACCAATTTCTAGCTGATCTCAAGGCTTGTAATTGGCACATCCTAAAAACCCTACCTTTAGACGAGAGTGTATCATACTTTAATGACACCTTCCTCAAGATACTCGACTCTCATGCCCCTAAGCGACTTACTAGAACTAAGGAACGTATAGCACCTTGGCTAACACAAGATACTAAATCTAAAATTAGACTCAGAGACTCAGAGACCAGGCCTGGAACAAATGGAGAACCACAAAACCCCCCTTAGATCGCATCAAGTTCCTGCAGCTTAGAAATTCAATCAAAGCAGCCGTTATGTCTGATAAAAAACAATATTTCTGTCACCTCCAAGATAAACATCAGTATAATCCTAAAAAATTCTGGGCTGGTTTCAATCACCTCCTACATTCAGGTAAATCTACCACCCCCACCCCTGAAAAACTCATGGATAAAGATACAACCGAAATAGCCAACACTTTTAATTCTTTTTTTACTGAGACCATCCAGTCCCTCGCCAGTAAGCTTGCCACTTCTCACTCGGTTGCAACCTCAACCAAAGATCCAACCCAAACTGCCTTCAACCTACAACCTACCTCCACCTCCTATATTCGTACCCTCTTGAAAAAACTTAAACCAACCACCCTAGCGGCTGACTTGCTCCCAGCCAAATACTTACAAATAGCATCTGACGCCATAGCCTACCCTGTCTCAATCTTGATCAACCGGACCATTTCAGAAGATTCTATTCCCTCTATTTGGAAAATCTCTTATATCATCCCCCTCCATAAAGGAGGGTCCTCCACCGACACTTCTAACTATAGACCCATAGCCATACTGTCTCCTCTAGCCAAAATTATGGAACGCTGTGTCCACAAACAACTCATTACCCACCTCACACAAAATAACCTCCTATCCAACACCCAACATGGCTTCCGCCCCCATCACAGCACAACCACTGCTCTCCTCTCCTTTGTTGACTCAGTCAAATTCAACCTCAATAACAAATTAATCTCCTCTGCGCTCTTTCTAGACCTATCGAAAGCCTTCAATATGGTCAACCACCAACAATTGCTCCACACACTGGAAACCTTTCATCTTAGCAAACCAACCATAAGTTGGTTTAATGCCTACCTCTCCTGCAGAAAACAGACGGTTCAGTGGCAAAATAGGCTATCAGACCTACTCTCCACCAATATTGGTGTTCCCCAAGGATCTATTCTCGGTCCCCTTCTTTTTTCCATATTTATAAACGGTCTACACTCTATCATTCCCAAAGCCACCTGCATTCAATATGCAGATGACTCCACCCTGATCTGCTCTGACGTCTCTCTCGCCAAACCCCAAGTCACAACCCAAAACTGCTTTTCCACAGTCGAAAAATGGTTCTCGGAACTTAAACTCCTACTTAACCCAACCAAAACCAAATTACTTCTATTTTTCCCCACTCCAGCTACCGCCCAAGGAATAGAACCCCCCAACACCAACAATCCAACCTTCCATGTGTCCTCCAACAATGGTACCATAATCTACCCTGTCTCCCACACCAAACTACTAGGGGTGACCATAGACCACAAACTTAAATTTGATATGCATGTAAATCTAACCATTAAGTCGGTCAACAAAAAACTTGGGTCCTTGTATAGAATAAAGACCTTCTTAACCCCGCACACCAAACTAACAATTGCCCGAACCCACCTCCTCTCCACACTCCTTTATGCCTCCCCGATATTCTCCTTCCTCCATAAGAGAGAGCTTAATAAACTTTCTACTACCTACAATCATATAGCCAGATTCATAACTGGAATGCCCTATCGCACCCATCACTGCCTAAACCTTAGGACACTAGAATGGCTAGAACTGCCTAATATTCTCAAATTCAACCAACTCACTGAGGCTTTTAAAATTATCAACCATCCAGATAAAACCCCCTCACTGAACAAACTACTTACCCCTTACTCCAACCTTACGTCCCTCAGGTCTTCCAAAAGTCTACAAGTACTGACCATTAAATCTAACAACTCCGGTGGTGAAGCACTATATGCTAATTCCATTGGCAAATCCTGGAATGCCCTCCCAAACAACCTAAGACTTATGTCCTCTCTGCACCAATTTAAAATACACCTCAGAGCACTCCTGAAGTCCCAATGGTTATGCTCTTGCTCTAATCCAGACTAATAGTTAACGTCCCTGCCTCACCTAGGCCTCTCTAAGCCTCCACCCAACCCAAATACCTAAGGGTCCACAATATAGCCCTATTAGTCCATCTGTTCAAGTCTGTATCTCTTTTAAATTATATATATAACTACTTGCGTGCTTTATTTTGCCTTTAATCGTCAGTGTATTTACTTGTTTCAACTTTGTCCTTGTATTTGTCTATGTAACCATGATCTTGGAGCTTTTCTCCCCGGGCCTCCACTGAAAATGGACATGTATCCAGTTGGACTAGCCCAGTCAACAAATGTAAAATAAAATTAATAAATAAATAAATAATAAAGTCAGCATTTAAACATGTGAGTTAAATAGTAAAATAGAAAGAAGAAAACAGTGACCAAACTGTTAAAAAGGTCAGCATAACTTGTAACAATGACTTATGGTACAAAGGGGCACCTGTAGAATAACCATCCTTCGCACTATCAATCCAAACCTATTATGCTTCCTTACATTCCACCAAAAATTATATTGTACAGATTCACCCTTAATTTACAACTTAAACCTAGCATGCTTCCTTACATTACACCAAAAATTATATTGTACAGATTCTTCCTTAATTTACAATGTAATATAGGTAGCAAATAGCAAAAACAAGCATGGAAATAATCCTTTAATATCCATGTTAATTTCCTACAAGATACAACAAACTGTACTAATACGACCTCGTAATACAGCTGTGCAGGAATCAGTGTACAATTCCTCCTTCCAGACAATGCAACCCAGCACCTTATTAATAAATTCAGATACCACCTTAACCAAAACAGCCTGATTTCAAGACTTTCCTCTACATTAAAACACAACCCATTCTAATTATTCCAAACATTTACAAATAAAAGCTCAAGCCACAATGAACCTACAAAACATATATCCCCTCGACATCATATTTATTCACAATGCTTCATCTAACCAACCTACCATAAGATAGTATACATACAATATATAGAAAGAAACTTCTCTTAAGTATTTTAAACCAAAAGCACTTTCATTTAGTCATAGGCAATTCCATGGCTGGATTGCTGCCCTCTGGCAAATATGAAAACAAACACAGATAAGTCAATAAACAAATTAAAAGAATCCCTACAATTCATCTGTAAGCCACTTAAACTATTCCTTAACATAACCTAATATTAACACAGACATTTAAACATTTGTTAACATCAGAACAACATCATCGTATGTTATCACCCTATTTAGCATCTTTCCCATCCCAAACAGTATATGGAATCCACATTCAGTTGTCCAGCTAAATCAGAATTGTAAACAGTCGTGCAGTATACTCCTCACCTCTGCTTCACCACAAAATTCCTACCTTGAAGCTCTGTAGAAGTCATGTTATAGCATTTTATTCACATATTCATAAACAACACCCCATAGTCATATATTCTGAACCAAGTTTATCACTCTTGTGAAGAGCTATCCTAAATATATAAATGTAGTGCTAACATACAAGTGAAATCAAAGTACAGCTGATATTATTCATTGTAAAGTCAGTTTAGCATCACAGTTACATTAATTTAGTGAAAACGTGGTACACTTTAACAGCAGTACAGTTTATAAAACATTAACATCATGATCAAACACAGTTATTCATATAATCAGCAACACCCCAAATCAGTATATCAGACAGTTTCAAAGGTATGTACCAACAATAATTCATATGACATTTAGCAATTGTCACACCAGCATTATTGGAGTTTATATCATATATTTTCAAACAAACACAAGCAACATAAATCAGCAGCCAAATGTCACTTTTGAGCACTCAAAACTACCCATTGTTACACAGCCACACATTCCAATAAAGCCATACATCCAATGGAATGTGCAGGCTCATAACAAAGAAAACATTCATGTCCAGGCCTTTTAGTGCAACACAGTTTTTTCTTTTTATTCCGCCTCAGAATCGTGCCCAGTTGGTTCCCTTACATGTGTGCTGTTGGCTTAATCATTCTTCCAGGGTTAAGAGCCAGGTATCCCTGAAATGGGGCTCTCCAACTCATTTAATAAGATGACCCTAGTTCAAATAACAACTGGAACTATGACCTAGATGATCCAAGTCCAAACAACAGCATGGGTTTGTAGTGTTCCAAGAGCTTGTCCAGGCAATCAAACCCTTCTTCACCTTCCAAACTGAACTTGGCGACACATTATGCCTTCTTGTTCTACCCTCCAATATAGACAGCTTTTGGTCAGTGTAAATAATTTGACTGCTCAGTTCCTCCAGCTTATTTCTTTTAACCATATTTCTTTGTTTCTGCTGCATTGTTAACAGAGTGTCATACAACTGGAAGTGAGAGACAGGAATTAGGGACCTGGTCATTGTGCTGTTCTCATAGGGGTTCTCATGCCATCCCTCCTAACCTGTCTCAGAATTTCTGCCTAGGTGGTGAATGATTTGCCCACATTATCCTTAACTCAGTGGAAGCATGCACTGACAAAATCCACCAAGACTAGAAATAACCAAGAACAGCAGCAGGAGTTAGCGTCAAAAATGTTTAATCTTCGCTTTCGTCTAAAAGACGTCATCAGAATCACAAACCATATTCAACACCCTTTTGGGTGGCCACGGTGGTGCAGCGGTTAGCGTTGCTGCCTCACAGCAAGAGGTTCTCCAGTTCGATTCTCGGCCATAGTGCCTTCTGTGTGGAGTCTGCATGTCCTCCCTGTGGTCGTGTGGGTTTCCTATGGGTGCTCCGGTTTCCTCCCACATCCCAAAGACATGCAGTAGGTGGATTGGACACTCTAAATTGGCCCTAGGTGTGAGTGTGTGTGCCTTCTGTGGAAGGTTGAGCGCTGGGCTGGCAACTCGACACCTCAAAACTCCACTGCCAATCATGAGCGGACAGATGATCCGCTGTGGCGACCCCTAATCGGGAAAAGCCAAAATAAGAAGAAGAAGAATTCCAAACACCCTATTATATACACCATTCTATCAATTAAACACATCATTAACCAACTTTAATTAACATTAATAAATCAATTAAAGGTTGAAGAAAACTAAATCAGTAGTAAAAACACATTTAATATTCATAAAACTATTTTTATAAAGATTTATTAACTTTTAACCTTTTGTTTCTCACAAAACATTTCAGATTAATAGACTCGTTGATTCCAGGTGGTCTGTCAGCCCTGAATTCCAATTGCCAAAGGGTCTGTTCTACTCTGACCCTATAATTTCCCCTCTAAGATCCTTTGGCACATGTTCAAGTATAGAAAATAAGAACATTTTGATCTCCTTACAAACTAAGCTGTGCCTAAATAAGGCAGTATTCTGGTCTTTGACTTTTATACATATGTTTTTTAATGTGTTTTTCTAAGCTTTTGGTGGCCATTCCTATATAAAAACTCCCACAAAATGAACAAACACTGATATGCACAATGCCTTCAGTCTTACAAGTAAAGACAACAAGAACACCAATAGCTTTATCTAAGTGAGGCAATTTAATAAATGGACCTTCCACAGCAAACCGCCAAGCCAAACAATCCCCACATTTATACATACCTTTGCTCTTATTAGAACATGTTCTCAGGGAATTAGCAATAAAATAATCTCTATGCAAAAGCCTTTTCCAATGTTAGCTATTTCTGAAAGTGAACCTAGGAATATTATCTAAAACTTTAGTTAAATCAGAATTACTTAGTATAATACTCCAGTTCTTTCTAATAATAGAGAAAGTACTGGAGCTATGCAAAATCATGTCTAAACAGCATGCTATGCTATGGTTAATCTTTACTTCAACCCCCCCTATTCTTCTTAATATTTAACCCAAATTCCAAAATAGATTGAAAGTTAGTGTTCCTTCTAATCCAAATCTCTTCAGTTATGTTGTTTAACATGTCCTTGTTATAGCCCCTTTGTAAAAATAAGGCATAAATGAAATTGATCTCCTTCTCAAATGTATAATTATTAGTGGTCATCCTTGAGGCTCATATATATTGCCCTCTGGGAATATTATTCTTAATGAAACCAGGATGATTACTAGAATAATGTAAATAACTATTACAAAAGTATCTTTCCAGAAAATTTCACTAGCAAACCTTTGTTCTGTGATTGAACAGGGCACACAGGCGAGGTGCCAGTTCACTCTGTAGTTCATGTAGAACACAGCCAGGGATATTGTTAGGTCCCATGGAAGCTGTATTCTTGGCCTTGGACAGTGATGTTTTAACCTGTGCAGCAGTAATACTGGGTGCCTGGCAACCTACTGGTATTATAATTGGTCCTTTGGGGGGGGGGGGGTAAAGTTGGCACTGAATCTGTCGCCCAGTATATTGGCAATATCTGTTGGCTCGGTATAGGAGGTACTATTGTGCAGTAGCTCAGAGCAAATCTGGGTATTGCCATGGAGATTCTTTACATAACTATAGAAGGCCTTGTGGTTGTCTTTACTATCTGCTGCAATTCTGTTTTCATAGCTAGCTTTAGAGGATTTGATGAGGGATCTCAACTTTTTGTTGAGGCTGATAAAGCAGTTTTTCCAGTCTTGGGGCTTCACCTTATTCCACATCAGTTTCCTCCTTCTGTTGTAGAGTTTATTTATGGCAGGGGACCACCAGATTGGCTTCCTTTTTTTTTGGAGGAGAGCGTCTTGGTTCTATTGGGTATGGCAAGATCCATGCATTTGTGTACATGTTCATACAGTGCATTGGTGTATGATTCGGCAGTCATGCAACTATTCTCCATTTGCATGGGTGCCATGAAGTAAGCCACCCCTGTTTTTAGGAGCCCAAAGTTAGCTTTGGAGAAGTTTTTCATGGTGGTTACCTTTGCAGGGTGGGGTGGGGTGGGAGGGATGTGGATTTTTAAGGTGATTAGTTTGTGGTCGGATCTAACCAGGGAGGAGTTGACTATTGGTGTAGAGCAATGGTCACTCATGTTAGTAATGACCAGGTCAAGGATGTTGCCACCTCTAGTGGGGGTAAGAAGAAGTTGGTCCAGGGCATTAGAATTAATGAATTCCAGGAAACATTGGGCAAGTGTATTGGTACATGAGTAGTTTTCCCAGTTAATGGAGAGGTAGTTGAAGTTGCCCAGTATGGGAGTGTTAGGTTGGACCCTAATATTATCCAGGGTGCTTAGGAACATGGAGTGTGAGTCTTGGGACATGGTTGGGGACCTATAACAGGTTATGACCTGAATCACTGTCTTACCCAATGTTAGCTGCAAATGAAGTATCTCTGATGCGTTATGTTGGGCTACCAGTCTGGAGGTGTGCACATCCTTTATGAATATGGAAACACCACCACCTTTGGAGCTTCGGTCCAAGTTCTAGGGCCGAAAGGTATGGAATGAGTTATAGCCTGGTAGTGCAGGGGTGCTTTCTGCTGCCTTGAACCAGGTCTCTGTTACAGCACAAATATCGATATTCTCCATTTTAAGGAGTGCTTCGTGTGAGTGCATTTTGAGATTTAGACTTTTATTGCCCTTTTGGTCTATTGTCATAATTGAGGCTTTTTTCTAAATGACTATAGACTCTGTTGGCATTAATTCCAGTGTATAGTTTATACATCGTCGGAAAGCAAGTTATTGGTCTATAATTTTTAGGGTAGCTTGCAGGTTCACTCTTAAGTAGGAGCATTGTTTTTTATGTTGTTAGCCAGGTTGGAGTCTGTTCGCGGTGCTCATAAAAGAGTTCTCACTCATGGCTAAATCTTCATGTAAAGATGTTAATACTTTTAACCAGAAGTTAAGTGCTGCATCTGGGCCTGGGGTTTTCCAGTTTCAGGCTTTTCTTAACCTTGTTTCAATCTCTCTGGCTGTTACTTCATCCCGTTTCATATCCTGTACCTTTAAACTTCTTATTCTTTCTTTTACTTTTTCTATCCATTTTCATCATTGCTATGTTCCACAGTATCTTCATAGATACTTCTCCAAAATGTATCTATTTCTTCTTTTTTTGGTTGTCTTTCAATTCCTTTTACCTTGTTTCCCAATTCTCTATAAAACTTTTTTGGGTCATCAATAAATTGCTTATTTTGTACTTTCCTTTATATTTATCTACGTATCTTCTAAGTTTTTCCACCTGAGCTGAGATTTTTAGTTTGTTATTTGTGATAGTGCATACTAGATCCTGATCTGTTCTAATACTGCACATTGCTTTTATCATATCTTTCTGATTATTTTTGCTGATCTGTTCCCTCGTCTATACTCTTCTAACAGTGACACTTCTTGTCTTAGTTGCTTTACAATTTTCTCTAGTTGATACTTCCATGAGGGTATTCGATTTCTCCCCTTTCTCTCCCTCACTATCCCATGTTCTTGTGGTAGAACTTTATCAGATATTAATTTAGCTGCAAAGTAATATATCCCGTTTACTTCTGGTATATTGCATGGATCTCTATGGACAATCCTAATTATTGTTTTCATTTGTTTTATCAAACTTCTGACTTTTTGGGTTTTATTGACTTTCTGCAATCAATTTCTTTCATTGATCTTAATATATATATATATATATATATATATATATATATATATATATGGGTGTACTACGTTTGGTCGAAAACACATTTGGTCAAAAGTACATTGGGTGAACACGCTTGACTGAAAGCTCACTTCACTGAAAACTCATTTGGTCACAACTCATTTCATTGAAAGTTATATATGGCCCTTTCCCCACTGAAGTGTGATCCTGGAGTTAGAATATAATGTAAGGGGGGGTTTGGGGTGCAGCCCCCCACATTGGGGGGTGTGGGGGAGCGTAGCCTCCCACATAGGTTGAGTATATATTGTCTTGTGGAAAGACTTGTTCATTGCAGTTGTCAATATCTATGTCTATGGTTTAAAACATTTAGAATAGGTGGGGGGGCTACAACCCCACCCCCCCTTAATTAATATTTTAACTTCAGGATTGCACTTCAGTGGGGAAGGGGCCATATATAACTTTCAACAAAATGAGTTTCGACCAAATGAGTTTTCAGTGAAGTGAGCTTTCAGTCAAGTGTGCTTACCTATCTGAATTTTGACCAAATGAGTTTTCGACCAAACGTAGTAGTCCCATATGTATATGTCTATTAAGTCAAGCAACTCTTCTCTTAGCTCATTTTCTTCTAAACTGAGGGCACATTTTCCATTTCTTGCGGGTATTCTATAGAAAGTTCTATTGCATCTTCCTGTGGCACATTCTTTTCAATTTCATCCTGTGCCATCCATTTCTCTGTCATATGGGAACTCACTGGCCTATCACTCCTCAACATTACCTGTGTCAGAGTTTCCATAGTTTCCTGTTCCTTCCCTTGCCATCCAGCTTCAAGTGAATGTTTATACTCATTTCCTGCGGAAGGCTCCAAAATATCTTCATATGGCACCTGACCATTTGCTTCCCATTGCACTGGTTTCTCCTTAATTTGGATGTCCATTGCTCAGTCCTGTTGTGGTACTTTCTGAATTAGATTGTCTACACTGAATCCTTCATTTGGCAGGTACTCCATAACCTCAGTTTGTATTTCTTTGACTTCTCCATTACTAATCTCCTTTTCTACTTTTCCTCTTTGTCTTCTTATTTTTTGCATTGTAAAGTTTTCCATATCTGGATTCCTTTGCCTGTATTTCTCTTCAAATATCTTTGGTGTTGCTCTTTTTGTATTGATTAGTTTTGCTTTTTCCTTTGCATGGATATTATACCATATTAAATCTCTTTTTCTTTCCCATGTCCATATTTCTTCTTCAGATGTCTCCTGATCTTCCTGTTTCCCCTTACTTTGGGGACTCGTTCCATCATGCTGTGATATAACCTGTGTTAGACCTGCTACATCAAATCCTTCACTTTGCAGGCACTCTATAACTTCAACTTCTAATTTTTTAACTTCTACTTTACTAGTCTGCTTTTCTACATTTCTTCTTTGTGATGTCGTTTTATTGTGAAATTCTTCACGTCTGGATGCCTTTGCCTATATTTCTCTTTGAATATCTTTGGGGCTGCCTTCTTTATGTTGATTGATTTGGCTTCTGCCTTTACATACATTTTGTACCATATCAAATCTCTCTTTCTTTCCATTGTACATATTTTTTTTTTTATACTTTTCAAAAATACCTAGGTTTTGTTGTTTATATTTTTACACTTCCTCAGATGCTTCTTTTTCCAAACAGATCAAAGTTTCTTGGTCTATATACTGTTTTTCAATAATCTGTTGTATTAATGACCACCAATTTTTATTTGAAGCTTCTGACAGTTTTTTCTTGAGGAAGTATTTTTCTTTCCTTTAATTTAGCTCTTAATCTTTTTGTATATCTTCTGTCCGGAAATGCTGGGCTTT
Source organism: Protopterus annectens (assembly GCF_019279795.1). Lineage (NCBI taxonomy): Eukaryota > Metazoa > Chordata > Ceratodontiformes > Protopteridae > Protopterus > Protopterus annectens. The sequence goes on from NC_056746.1 coordinate 818,293,238, forward strand.
TTAAATAATACTAACAATACATATTTTCTTTCTTATCCTCAGTAGTCCACTCTATTGTCTTTATGGCTCTTCTTTGGCCTATCAGTTTTTGTGATTTTTGTGGACTACTACTTCCTTCTACAACAGGGGAGCCATCCTCCCCCTGGGCCTGGCCTGGCCCCATTCTTCCCTATTTTGAGCATTCTACACTGTCATTGTTGTAGTCCTGGCACCAGTGTGCCTAACAAGACTGGGCACTTTTTTATACTGGGTCTTGTACACCCAGCTATCTTTTTTTATTTTTGACCTGCTGTCTATGGCATATGCTATATAAATACAGTCTATATATTAGTGTCGCCTTAGTGAGATTTTGTAGAAAACAGGGTCCACCTCGTGAAGGTACTCACCAAGACTTGAGGATGAATTCATTTTCAGCTCTACTACTCTCCTTTGCTTGCTGACTTTTCATCTCTAGGCTATCTGCCCAAGGGCATTTATAAGCCTAGCCAGAATGTGTTGGCTTTTGCCACCCCCTTAGATTAGTTCCCTGTGCCTCTGTCCAGCAGAGCCATTAGTTCCCTGCGCCACTGTCCAGCAGAGCCACTGCAGTGATCCCTGGGGTAAAGTTTCTGTTTCCCAATGTCTCTGTTAATGAGTTCCATGATGATACGTTCCATAGCCTTGCAGAACAGGCTAGTCAGGCTTATAGGGCGATAGTTCCCAGGGTCCTTTGTGGCTCCACCTTTGTGCAGTGGGATAACTGTTGCTGTACACCACTCTGTGGGTACATAGCCTGTAGACAGGCTGAGTTTGAACAGTGTGTTTAGGTGACGGGTTAGTTCATTTTGGAGCTCTTGTAAGACACAACCTGGGACACCGTCCGGTCCCTTTGAAGCTGTGTTTTTTACTTTGGATAGTTCTGTTTTAACCTGTGTGTTGGTGACTGACGGGGCCCTACATTCTTCTGGTATGGTTATGGGCCCTTTAGGGGGTGAGGGGGGGTGAAGTTTGCACTAAACCTGTCTGCCAGAATGTTGGCAATATCAGTCGGTTCAGTGTATTTTGTGCCATTCTGCACTAACTCAGAGTAGATCTGAAAGTTTCCACTTAGGTTGTTGACATAGCTAAAGAACGCTTTGTGGTTATCTTTGGAGCCATTGACAATTTTTCTTTTGAAACTAGCCTTGGATGATTCAATGAGGGATCGTAGTTTCTTGCTGATACTGATCAGGGATGTCTTTCCTTCTTGGGATTTTACTCTTTTCTGTACTAGTTTCCTCCTTCTGTTGTATAGCTTATTTATGGCAGGGGTCCACCAGACTGGTTTCCTTTTCTTGGAGGAGTGAGTCTTGGTTTTACTTGGGATAGCATGATCCATGAATTCCTGCAGATGCTCATACAGTGCCTTTGTAAAGGTTTCAGCAGCTTGGACAGCATTTTCCTTTAGCATGGGGGCTGTGAACCTTTCCACCTCGGTCTTAAGTAACGTGAAGTTTGCTTTTGAAAAGTTTTTCATGGTGGTTTCCTTGATTGGGGGTGGGGGCAGAATGTGGATATCCAGAGTGATTAGTCTATGGTCTGATCTAACCAGTGAAGTGTTGATCTCCGGTGTGGAACACCGGTCGCGCATGTTGGTGATGACCAGGTCCAATATGTTGTTCCCTCTGGTGGGGGTGTTGACCAGTTGATCCAGGGCATTAGAGTTTATAAATTCTAAGAAGCGTTGGGCAAGGGAGTTAGTACTTGAGTAGTTCTCCCAGTTTATGTTTGGGTAATTGAAATCACTCAGTATTAGGGTGTTTGGTAGGACCTTCATATTTCCCAGTGTCTCCAGAAATGTGGAATAGGGGGTCCTGGGCCATGGTGGGTGATCTGTAGCAAGCTACAATTTGGATTGCAGTTTTGCCCATTGTTAGTTGCACATGGAAGATCTGTGATGCATTGTGCTGTGCCACTAACCTGGAGGTGTGGGTATCCTTGATGAATATGGATACACCCCCACCTTTTGTGTTTCGGTCCTGGTTCTGTGGCCGAAAGGTATGGTATGAGTTATAGCCTAGTAGTGCTGGGGTGCTCTCAGGAGCCTTAAACCAAGTTTCTGTTACTGCACAGATGTCGATGTTCTCCATACTGAGGAGTGCCTCGAGTGCGTGCATTTTGAGGTTTAGACTTCTGGCGGTGAGTAGCATTACCCTCAGTTTTTGTTACTTGTGCTATTTATGGTGTTGGGTTTGTCTTTTGAGCCTTGCCTAAAAAAGGCACTGTGGGGTGGCAAGAGCCTTGGCCAGTATTCGAAAGCCTAAGGGTGACAGGTGCAAGCCATCTCTTGCGAAGCAACGTGGCTTGTTGAGCATGACACCATAAACTTAGCCAACTGTTGAAATTGATCATTTTTTCTTTATATTGTGGCATCATTCTTGGTGAGGGCAGGATGCTACTCAGGGTCAGGGTCATACCAGCCTGGGCTACATGATCAGAGAGCTCTTCCATGTCTCTTTTCATGTAGTCCAGGGAGGTACATCTCAGGTCATTCACACCAACATGGACAATGACAGAGTTGTATTTGTACTTGTTCTGGAGTGACCTGAGTGCTTGTGTTATGTGGCAAATCCTGGCACCCGACAGGCAGCTAACTGTAACCTTCACCTTCTCCAGCCTAGTTAGTGGGACATCAGTGTGCCTGACTATAGAGTCGCCTATTACTAGTGTGTTGGGTATGCTGTTTTGCATTAAGGGCTGTGATGGCGTGGCACACTGATTATGTGAAGTATGTGTTTCATGGTTGGTGATGGGGTGTGGAGGTTGCTCGGATGTCTGTTTGGAGGTCTTTGTTGCTTTTGCAGATTTTTATTTAGAGCCTCCGAGTATGTTTTCATGTATTCATGTGTGTTATTTGCCGGAGTTGATTTATTAGGTCTATGTGAGACTGGTGGTGTGTTGCAAGTATTACCCTTCTCCTCTTGACTGTCAGTTCCAGTCTTGGGTTGAGAGAGTTTTGCCTCCAGTTTGGCTGTATAATTGCATCTCTCACATATATTAGTGTTTGATGGTAGGAGGAGAGGGTTGTCTGTGTACATGAGGCAGTTGTAACATTGCCTCAAAATGCCCAGATTCACCAGTTGGACAGGAGAGTACACCGGAAACTGCCCTTTGGACATGCCTGAATAGGTAGAGTAAGTTGTTTTTCTGACTGGCTGGTGGGGACGAATAGAGAGCCTTGTCCTTCTGGACAGTATAGGGGGGGTCTATTGCTAGGGTTAATTAGTGCTTGCTATGAGTTTTAAGCAAGTGCTTGACTGTGAAATTAATGGTTTGATTGTTAAAGTTGAAGGTTTGTCTAGTTCCAAGGGAAAATTTGAAGAGTAGACTTTGTTGAGCCGAGAATAGTTTAACTCTAGCTAAACGGCGCTGCCCGGTGCACAAAACCGCACAAATGCGTTTTTTATAGCAGGGAAGTGAAAGAGATGGAAATTAGCCCAAAATGGCCGATAAACTACTAACTTCTGGGCTGGAACCACTCCTCCAGGGACAGATAGGCTGCTCAAAGCTCCCCTCTCTCACAGGTGAACAGGGAAACTTCCTTCTATCCAAGTAAGGTGTAGGCAAACACAGAAACTTGTAACACAGCCCTGGATTCAGCAATAACCTGAAAACTGGACTATACTAGTTCAGAAAGGCATGAAAAAGTATATTTTTTTGTTTCTCCATTCAGACCTCTGATGGTACCGTAAGTTTTTCTGAAGTGTTCTCAGGTCATTGTTAATAATTCTGTCTCCTACCTGTGCTTTGTGTGGATCTAGTCTGCACAGTTATTTTTCAATATAATCTAATGTAATTTGATTTCAGTATCTAAGGTTATCTGGATGTCACTAGGACAACTTGGAACCAAACTGTTTTGCATAAGATTTTGTAAATATAGCTATAATCTGTTATGCCTGAGAATAAATTTTAGAATCTGCACACAGTTTATCAATTTGCATGTATTTACTCCTTCCACATTTTATCTATAAAAAGGTTTACTATTATGCTCAATATCTTTATATAATAAATTATAATCAAAATGTTCTTGATCTTGTTTCACACTACTCTTATTTGTCCAGCTTGTTTATTTCAGTTTTCAAAGTTATAGTTCAACCTGTCTTCCATTTCTTATATTTTTTGTCTCTCGCTTTAATCAGGTATCTTGATCTTATGGAAATAGATCAACCTGATGTTAAGCATTTGTTTTACTTTTTGCACTCAAACAATTTATTTCAAAACTTTAAACATTCCATCTGCAGTTTTTCCAATGAGCACATCACTCCAGTTAGTTTTATATAGTGACTGTTTTTCTTCCATTAAATCTGCAATTAACACTCTGTGCATTGCTTTAGATTTCAATTTGGCAAAATTATCTAGCAACAAATTAAGTTTTATAACCCCATGAACACTACACATCAATGTTTTTGAAACCTGACTTGAAGTAACAGTAATTTCTTTAGGAACACAAACAATGTGTAGTATATTCTGTTCCCTGGTAGTTTTTTTTTTTTTTATTAACAATATGAAACAATTGTTCCTGCATATATATACATTGTGAATAACTTCCTTACTAATGTTGTTGAATCAATATTATTTCAATCTGTTTCTGGTACATTTATGTCCCCACCTAATATTATTCTTCCTTCCTGTGTTTCATGTAAGAAATGTATGAATTCCTCTTGGTCACCTGCACTTTACTTTACTGGTCTATACACTCCATCAATTACTATAAGTTCCAGGGGTATCTCTATTGTCACAATTACACAGTCTACAGTATTGGTGTTATCACTGAACATGTAATAATCACAGGTCTCATAACTATCTTTAATCCGTATCATAATACCTCCACCTGATTTTTTGTTAGAATGTCTGTTACAGTAAAAGTATTTATACCCTGACAGAATTGGTTTCCAGTCATCGTTCTTTAACCATGTTTCACAAACAATAACAACATCAATCTTGTGGGAACACAGAACATTTTTCAAAAAAACTTTATTATTAATACATCTATCATTAACAACCATCAGAGATGCATCAAATGTTGCTATATGTGAACTATTAAATTTTCGACCTGGCAAAACTCCTGCCTAGTGTTTGTCAAATACTGCACAATATCTGCTGCAAAAATTCTCCTCCCCGATCTTGGCAAATGCAGGTCATCCTGTCTGAACACATGTGTGCCCAAAACTAGGCATGGATGCACTACGCATTCCCATTTTTCAAAACAGGACATTTTTTCCATGTAGGTATTTACCCAAAACATCTTTTTATTCATGGTGACCTGACTATCCCTTCTATATCTGAGTTGTGAAAAATATGTCCTAGCACCAGTATAGGCTATACTATCTAAGAGGGCTATAACTTCCCTACTCACAGTCAGTGAGACCTTACGGATGATCATTTGTACTGACATGAATAAAAACAAATCCGTACTTCCTTACATTATGGCATTCCAAGGCTTGTCTCACATCCTCTGTTTTTGCTCCTAGCAAGCATAACACTATTTGATGTTCATTATCTTCTTTGCAAATATAAATATCATTTCCTTTAATAACTGAATCTTCAATTACAAGAATATCTTTTCTGACCAGAACTGAAGAATCTCCAACTTCTAATACAGTAATATCTGCCCTATCAATTGTTACAAATGAATGGTCTTCATCACCATTAGTCTTATTAATCCCACTGTTTGTATTGTGTATTAAATTTGCAAGCATCCAATTCTCATCCAGCTGGATTTGTACATCCACAGCTTCAGCCATGTAGTCGACAGCTGTCTTTCTCTTCTTTTCTCTTATAGTAATGTTTTTCAATCCTTCTTCATTCAATTTTGATTTCTTCCTTTTCACCTGCCCCTTGCCTCTTTTCTCTACCTTCTCTTTTGGAAAAACAATGCTTTTTTCTGTTAACTGAAGGTTTTCTGCTAGAATAATGTTATCATTCCCTGTAATCTGTTGTGTTACATAACAAAGCAGTGTCCTTTTCAGTATGTATTTGTTTAACTTGTAGACAATCAGTTTATTTTTCTTTCTTGTTATTCCTTGTGAACTTCTTCCTTTCTTTCTTTTTATTTTTTGTTACCTTCTACACACTCTGAATCCTCAAATTGCTGAATACTTGCATCCAGAATTCCAAAGTTGTCAGGGTCATCATCTTGTTTCATAAGGGTTGAATGATCTTTACAGACAATAGACACATTATTTCCTAAATGTGTTCTATGTGCTCTTTGCCTAACATTATTTATCTCACCAGTCTAGTCATTAATCCATGTAACAACAGTTCTACAAGCTGTGCCAATTGCACAAGTGCAATCATCAGTATGTCTAGATTTACTTCTAATAACGGTAAGCAAATCATCCAACTTTTGACATGAGGAACACAGATCACCAGTGTTATTAGGTGTTACCTTTAAATATGCATAACCTTTATTACACTGTACAAGATATTTGGGCCTTAGCAAATCACTAATTGCATACTCATTTAAGGAATCCATATTCAGCTTCAAACAAAGTATTATAAAAGAAAAGCATTATTAAAATCAGTAACCACAGAATTCAAAGAGAACTTTAACTTCTATGACAAAAATTAGACAAGCAATATACAACTAAATACTAAAGTTGCTGTTGTGTATTTCGGCTTTTCCCTGTTAGGGGTCGCCACAGCGGAACTCCGGTCCGCTAATGATTGGCAGTAGATTTTTACGTGCCGAGTTGCCGGCCCTGACGCACAACCTTCAACAAAGGTACGCCCAAAAGTTGTTCTGACCATACAAGTTCTGAAAGTCAGACAAAAGCTGTAATCCCTTTATGTCATGCACAGTAGCTTCTGCTCACTATCACTTACAGTCACACTTCTTTTTAACAGTAAAGGTCAATAAATCATAAGCCAATATAAGATGTTTAGATAAGCACTACAAAAAGTATTGTAAAGCATAGTGTTATAACCATACATGCAGTAGGTGTATTGCAGTAAGGATTGCAAAGCATGCCACTGTAACCACACACTCAAGAGATGCATTGCATTATGTATTCTAAATCACAGTACTGTTACCACACACGCATGAGATGCACTGCAGTAAGTATTGTAAAGCATACTACTATAACCACACACTCAGGAGGTTCACTACATTAAGTATTGTAAACCATACTAGTATAACCACAGCCTCAGGAAATATGCTACAATAAGTTTTGCAAAGCATACTGGTGTAACCACACACTCAGAAGGTGCAAGATATTAAGAATTCTAAAGCACACTAGTGTAACCACATACTCAAAATGAGCACTTTATTAACTATTTTAAAGCATACTACAGCCACATGCACTCTCAAGAGGTGCACTACATTAAACATTGTGAAACACACTACAGTAAACACACACTCAAGAAGTACACTGTAAAAAGTATTGTAAAGCATGGTACTGTAATCCCCCACTCAGGAGGTGCACTGAATTATTGTAAACCATGATAGTGTAACCACAAACTCAGTAGGTGCACAGCATTAAGTACTATAAAGCTTACTACTGTAACCACACAGTCAGTAGGTGCACTCCATAAGTATTGTAATGCATGCAATCCTTAGTGTAGTATGCCTCCTAAGAGTGAACTGAATTATGCATTGTAAAGCATAAAACTGTAACTACACACACTCTCAGGAGGTGCACTGCATTAACTATTGTAAAGTGCAGTACTGCAACCACACACTGAAAAGGTACATAGCATTACTGTAAAGCACACTACTATATCCACAAACTCATGAGGTGTACTGCAATAAGTATTGTAAAGCATACAACTGTAATCACACACTCAGGAGGTGCACTGGATTAGGTATTGCAAAGAATGCTACTTTAGCCACACATTCAGGAGGTGCACTTCATTAAGTATTGTAAAGCATATTACTGTAACCACAAACTCAGGAAGTGCATTGCATTAAGCACTGTAAAGGATACTACTTTAACCACACACTCAGGAGGTGCACTTTATTAAGTATTGTAAAGCATAATACTGTACCCCCGCATTCAGGAGGTGCTCAGCATTAATTATTGTAAAGCATTCAACTGTAACCACATTCTTTCTTAACATGTGCACTACATTAAGTATTGTAAAGCACAGTGCTATAATTACCCAAGCAGAATGCATTGCAATAAGTGTTGTAAAGAATACTACTGTAATAACACAAGCAGGAAGTGAACTGCATTATTTTAAAGCACACTACTGTAACAATATGCTTAGAGGGTGCATTGCATTACATTAAGTACTGTAAATCAACGTTCTGTAACCACACACTTGGGAGGTACACTGTAAAAGTATGGTAAAGCATGCAGTTGTAACCATACACTCAGTAGGTGCAATACAATAAGTATTAAAAAGCATACTATTGTTGCCACACATTCAGGAGTTTCACTGCATTATTGTAGAGCAAACTACTGTAACCACATTTCATTACGTATTGTAATGCACGTTACTGTACCAATAAACTCAGGATATGTACTGCATTAAGTATGCAAAGTACTGAGTATTGCAAAGCACACTACTGTAACCACATACTCAGAAGGTGAGTTTCATTAAGTACTGCAAAGCACTCTCCTGCACCCATACACCCAGGAGGTGCACTGCATTAAGTATTTCAAACCTACTACTGTAACCACTCACTCAGGAGGTGCACTGCATTATTCTAAAGCATACTACTGTAACCAAACACTCAGTAAGTGCACTATATTAACTATTGTAAAGTACACTACTATAACCACACACTCAGGAGGTGCACTACATTAAGTTCTGTAAAGCTTACTACTGAAACACTAATTATTAAAAAGCATACAATACTTGATGCAGTATACCTCCCTTAGTGTGCACTGCGTTAAGTATTGTAAAGAATTCAATTGTAAGAGCACACACTCTCAGGAGGTGCACTTCATTCACTATTATAAAGCATAGTGCTGTAATCACACACTAAGGATGTGCATTGCAGTAAGGATTGTAAAGCATGCTACTGTAACTGCACAATCAGGAAGAGCAAGGGATTAAGTATTCCAATGCACACTACTGAGACTCAGAAGGTACACTGCATTAATTATTGTAAATTACACAAGTGTAAACACACAGTCAGGAATTGAACTGCATTAATATTGTGAAGCCATGCACTCTCAGGAGATGGACTGCATTTAGCATGATAAAGCATACTACTGTAACCACACATTTAGGAGACATACTGCAACAATCATTGTAAAGCATACTATTGTAACCCCACACTCAGGACATGCCCTACAATATTCAAAAGCATACCACTGTAACTACACACTCAAGATGTGCAATGCATTAAGTACTGTAAAGCATATAATCCTTACTGTAAGTATTAAGGATTGTAAATGCTAGCTTGCATTTCTGTTTTGTTGCCTGCCCTGCAATTGTTTTTTTTTTTTTTTGCTAACCATATTCTTCTAGGGGTACTTTTATTCCCTCGTGCCTGAGGATACTGTTCTACCATAGCTCCTTTGAGTTACCTGTGTTGTCTCTACTACCTATCTGCACTTTTTCTACATTCTTAACACTGCCTTATTCATCTCTCTATGCTGACCCTCTTACCTATTCCCCTTTCCAAGCTCTCTCTATTTACTGTACACGCTAGTGCACCCTTCCCCTTCCTGATATCCCTTCTACTGCTCTATCCTTCTACCTCCCTATCTTTGCTTTCCACATTACCTAACTCAGTGTCTCTTTCTATTTTTACAGTTTACCTCCTCGGGTGCTCTCTCTTTGCCTTAAGACTGAAGGACTACCTCACTGCCTACTCAAGAGGTTACCCTAAATTGCCTGCTACCCTGGCAGTACTGTAAGCTGCTACAAAACAGAATAAAAAGAAGGACTTCTACACAAAAAGAAAGCCAATGTATGTAACAATGAGCATTAATCTTACAAAAGTTAGTTTTATCTGCAACTATTAAACCGACCTCCCGTGTGCGCATTAGCAGCCTGTGTGCCTCCCTCTCCCCTCTAGCTTTTTGAAACACTTTCATAATAGCATCAGTCCTTCTGCAGTGGAAGGAAACTTATGCTAGCTCTCTGTACACCTTCCCCTTCTGCCAGTAGGTGGCAGCAAAGACCGCAACATATTGTTCGCACAGTTTTATTTTCCTAAAGTTCTTACCTAGGAATAACAGCTATTTTCTAATATTTCCTCCACCTATTTTATGTGCTACCTCCCTCTACCCTGCAGGACCACCCAACCCAAAGTGAAACCCTCCCTATTTTACCTCCATTACTACATAGCTAGCCAGTTCTCATATTTATCTGCATGAACTGCAGCTACTGATAGTTTTTCCCAGTACTCACTCCTTCTTCTTGGCTCTACCCGCTCTGTTCACCCTGCGGGCTCACTCTGCTCCCCTACCCTACCCCCAATTCCCACCCACCCCCAATACTCCTACATTTATTCTCACCCAGACTTCCCTCCCCCTCATCAACAACCAATCCTCAAACACTTTTCCTCCACCCATTCCTCCAACCCACTTGACTTTCCTTACTACACCCCCTGCCCACCTTAATCACATCTCCCTCCTCTCTATTACATCTTACAAGCTGCACCTATCATACTCCCTCTTAACCCCAATGTCTTCATCCATCCTCATCCTTCTTCTACTTCCTCTATACCATGCCACCTCCTTCACCCACTTTCATCTTCACCCCTCACCTCATCCTCCTCACCTCCCCCTCACTACACACTTCCACAACATCTCTGCCTCTTTAGTCCCCTCCCACCCTATCCTCCTCTTAAAAGTAAGGCTTTTTTCAATCCCTGCCAATCACTACAAACCTAGACCCATTCTCTACCAGACACTCCAATCTAAGTACAAACCAAAGAAACTCATTCCATTTCTTACTTACCTTTGCTTAGCCGGTGACATTCACCCTAATCCAGGACCAAACTTCACTCCAACAAGCCCCCCTAGCACCAACTATAAATCCACCAGTAAATACCTTAAATTCCTCACCATCAACGCCCAAAGCTTAAATAATAAATTAAGCCTCTTCCATGCCTGGCTTAATCACAACTCACCTGATATTGTAGCCATCTACGAAACCTGGCTAAAACCTCATATACGTGACTCCGAATTCCTTCCCCCAGGATATCAATCACTTTGAGCTGACCGACTAAATAGAAGAGGTGATGGTGTAGCATTAATCTACTCCAACCAGCTGTCCTTTACTCCATATCCCAATCCCATCCCCTCATTCAGTAATGCTGAACTTATAACTGGCCTACTAAAAATAAACAACCATAAAAGCATCTGCATCATTTCCCTCTATATTCCTCCAGGCAACAACACCAACACCTTGGAAGACATCCTCTCATGGGCCTCCTCAAATATTAAGCTGGAAACGTACATAATGGGAGATGTAAACATAGACTGGAACAAAATTGATAACCCCTACCCTAGCATGTCAATCTATTTAACTACACTCAACTCACTAATTCCATTACTAGGCCTAACAAAACCAACCCCCCAGGCTCCATACTAGACTGGATCCTAGTATCTCATCCAAATAAAGTCACTAAATCTGGTGTCATTCCTGACCCTTTAGGAGACCACCTGCCTGCCTTCAGTCATCATGCTACCCTGAATTCCCCACACCCCCACCACTTCATCCACAATTGTAACCTCTCTAACTTTAATCCCACTACTTTCTCTGATTCTCTTCGGTATACTAACTGGAACCCCCTAAAATCTCTTCCATTAGATACAGCCGTTGACTTCTTCAATACAACATTCTTAAATGTCCTTAACTCCCTAGCCCCTATAAGAACAAAAAGAGTAAAAACTAAGACCACCCGACAGCTTACCAAAGACACCAAAAAACTTATGCTACAAAGAGATAAATCCTGGAAAACATACCTCCAATACAAACAACCAGAAAACCTACTTAAATACAAACAGCTGAGAAACCTGGCCAAAAAAACAAGTTATCAAAGATAAAAAGTCTTACTACATCAAATTACAAGTAAATTACACAAAAAACCCCAAACAATTTTGGAACTCAATCAATTCCCTCCTTAAGCCAGGTACTACTAACAACCCCTGTCCTGACTCTAGCAAATCTGATCTAGACATTGCCTCACTATTCAACACCTTCTTCACCTCTTCTATTGCTGAGCTAACCAAACCCTTCACCAACAATAACCCTCTATCCCATCCAGCCCAACCTTCCTCTCCCTCATCCCCCCTATTTTTGAATTCAAACCCATCCCCTCCCTCCTAATAAAGAAACTCCACTCTACTCTTAAGCCCTGCACCAAGCCCCGACAACATCCCATCCTCCTTCTTAAAAATAGCCTCCGAAGGTATTGCTCTCCCTATCAGCATCCTGATCAATAGATCCCTACTTGAGTCCTAAGTACCCAAACTATGGTGCACTGCATATATTTTTCCACTTCACCAGGGTGGCAAAAACTGTAACATCTCTAATTTCTGCCCCATAGCCATCCTCTGCCCCATCTCTAAACTTCTCGAAAAATGCATCCACCTTCAGCTCTTGCCATTCCTTACCAAACACCAGCTACTCTCTCCAACCCAACACGGCTTCCGCCCTGGACACAGAACCAACACTGCCCTTCTCTCCTTCTTACATACGGTCAATTCAGCCTGTGACTCTGGTAAAATAGTATCCTCAGTTCTGCTGGACTTATCTAAAGCTTTTGACACCATTTCCCATTCCCACCTGCTAAATCACCTGTCTAATCTCAATCTCTCCCACAAAACACTTTCCTGGTTCTCCAGCTATCTTTCTGATAGGTCTCAAGCTGTAAAATGGGGCCAGAGCACCTCCACCTTCCTTCCCACCCCCACCAGAGGACCCCAAGGCTCCATACTTGGCCCAGTACTATTCAATATCTTTATTAATGACTTTCACAAAGCCGTACCTACCACCAAAATCGTCAAATATGCTGACGATTCCACTTTGATCTGCTCCGCCTCTAACCTAACTGATCTCCAATCATTGACACAAGCTGCCTTCTCTACCACCGAAAACTGGATGCTCCAAAATCACTTATCTCTAAATGTCAACAAAACCAAAATCCTTTTATTCTCTCCTTCAAAATCATTTACTTTGAACAAAAGTTCACTTCAAATAACCACCCACAACAACTCCATTACAGAGGTCGTTCCCTCTGCCAAACTTCTTGGTGTCACCATTGATGAACACCTAAAATTTAACACTCATATCCAGCTAAACATAAAAAAACCCATATAAAACTCAGCCTACTTTATAAAAACAACTACTTCCTCTCTCCTGCTACTAGACTAACTCTCGCCATAACCTATCTCCTTCCCTCTCTACTGTATGGTGCCCCTCTGCTCACCAATTTATCCTCCAAACTTGAAGTATGTTATAATAAAATCTCCAGATTTGCTACCAAAGCCAAATCCTCCTCTCACCACTGTTCCTCTCTCCACTCATTAAACTGGCTCGAACTCCCTAACCAACTTGACTTTCTACAAATCACCACAGTCCACAGATTACTGTTCCAACCTACTAAGTGCCCTGCACTTTCCAGTATCCTACAACCATACACCCCCCCTAGAACCCTTAGATCTACCCACCAAAACCTTATTATTGTCCAAAAACCCAAGCGCCCAGCTGGTCAACTTCTGCTATCCTTCTCCTTAGCTAAAAAATGGAATGGCCTTCCCTCCTCTTTGAGGACCTGTGACAACCTAGAAAACTTTAAAACTCTTCTTCATTCCTTCCTTTATTTAAACAGGAAATGCAACTGTACTCTTCACCCCATACCTCCCAAGCTCTCCTTCACTCTTAATCCCGGCTAACTTTCTCACCTAGCCAACCTCTCTCTAATATAAATTGTATAAAAAAACTAAACTGTAAAATCTAGCCTCAAGGCCTTTTGCCTTCTTTCTCACCTAAACAAAACAATAATTGCTTGTATTCTTGTATGTATGTTACCTGTTGTTTGTAAAGCAAAGTTTCCTTTGCTTTTACCTGTTGTTTGAAATGCAAAGTTCCTTTATGTATGCTACCTGCTGTTTGTAATGCAAAGTTTCTTTATTTGAAATGCAAAGTCTCTTTATGTATGCTACCTGCTGTTTGTAATGCAAAATTTCTTTATTACTATTCACGTAACTAAACTATGTATTGTGGAGCTTTTCTCCCTGGGCCTCCACTGAAAACAGGCTCCCCGAGCCCAGTGGACCTCCCCGGTCATCAAACTGGAATAATGATAAATAAATAATAAATCATGCTGCTGTACCCACACACTCAGGAAGAGCAAGGCATTAAGTATTTCGACACACACTAGTGTAACTAGATTCTCAGGATGTGCATTGCATTAAGCATACTACAGTAACCTCACACTCAAGGGGTGCACTGGATTATTGTAAAGCATAGCACTGTAATTACACATTCAGGAGGTGGACTGCATTAAGTATTGCAAAGCACATTACTGTAACCACACACCCCAAAGAAGCACTGCAATAAGTACTGTAAAACATTCTACTGTAACAACACAATTAGCAGATGCTCTGCATTATTGTAAAACACACAGCTGGGAGGTGCATTGTTTTACATTTTCAAAAGCACACAACTATAACCATACACTCAGGAGGTCCACTGCATTATGGAAAGCACCCTACTGCAACTAAATACTTTGGAGATGCATTTCATTATGATTTGTAAAGAACAGTACTATACCAGTACTATCAGGAGGTACACTGCATTAGGTACTGTAAAGCATGTAGGTGTACTGCGTTATCATAAATCATACTACTGTAACCACATATTCAGGAGGTGCACTGCATCACTGTAAAGCTTATTACTGTAACTACACACTCAGGAGGTGTACTGCATTAAGTACTGTAAAGCATGCCATTCCCGAGGCACACTGCATTAAGTATTGCAAAGCATACAACTGCAGCCACATGCACTGTCAGGAGGTGCACTGCTTTAAGTAATGTAAAGCATACTACTGTACTCACATGCACTGTCAAGAGGTGCACTACTTTAAGTATTATAAAGCATACTACCATAACAACACACTCAACAGGTGCACAGAATTACTGTAAAGCATAGCACTGTAACCACATACTCAGGAGGTGCATTGTAATAAGTATTGTAAAACATTCTACTCTAATGATACACTCAGAGGTGCTCTACATTACTGTAAAGCATACTACTCTAACCACACAACTAAGAGGTGCACTGCATTAAATATGCAAAAGCACACAACTATAACCATACACTCAGGAGGTCCACTACATTATTGCAAAGCACACAACTGTAACCATACAAACAGGAAGTGTTTTGCATTAGTGTAAAGCATCTAGTGTAACCACACACTCAAGATGTACACTGCATTATGGGTTGTAAAGCACACTACTGCAACCACTCACTCAGGAGGTGTACTGCACTGAATAGTGTAAAGCATACCTCTGTAACCACATACTCAGGTGGTGCAATGCATTATTGTAAAGCTTACTATTGTAACCACACACTCCGGAGGTCTACTACATTTAGTGTTGTAAAACATATAATACTTAATATGCAGCATACTTAGTAAGACTGCACTGCATTAAGTATTGTAAAACAATAACACTGTAAACACCCACTCTCTCAGGAGTGCACTACATTAAGTGTTGTAAAGTGAACTACAAAATCCACTCACTCAGGAGCTGAACTACATTATAAGCACACTACTTCAATCACACACTCGAGAGGTACACTGTGATAAGTATTGTAAAGCATATAACTAAAACCACTCACTTGGAAGGTATGCTGCATTATTGTAAAGCATACCATTGTAACTACACACTCGGAGGAGTATTTTAAAGCACAGTTTTATAACAACCCACTAGGGGTGCACTGCAGTAAGTATTGTTATTGTAAAGCATACTACTGCAACCACATACTAAGGAGGTATGTTGCATTATTGTAAAGCATACTACAGTAACTCTACACACAGGAGGTGCATTGCATTAAGTACTGTAAAGCACACTACTGCAACCACACACTTGGAGGTGCACTGCAATACATATTGTAAAGCATAATACTGTAACCACACACACAAGAGGTGTAATGCATTATTTTAAAGCATACTAATGTAACCACACACTCAGGAGGTGCATTTCATTAAGTATTGTTAAGCACACTACTCTAACCACACACTGAGATGCACTGCAATAAATATTCTAAAGCACACATTCAGGAGTTGCACTGCAATAAGTATTGCAAAGCATACTAATGTAACAACACACTCAAGAGATGCACTATATTATTGTAAAGCATACTACTGTAACTGCACACTCAGAAGTTCCATTAAGTACTGTAAAGCACAGTACTGGAACCACACACCTAAAGGTCCACTGCAATAAGTATTGTAAAGGATAGTCCTATAACCACACACTCAATAGGTATACTGCATTACTTTAAAGCATACTAACGTAACCACACACTCAGGAGGTGCATTTCATTAAGTATTATAAGGCATACTACTGTAACCACACACTGAGGAGACGCACTGCAGTGAATATTGTAAAGCATACTACTGCAACAACACTTTCAGGTGTTGCACTGCGGTAAGTATTGTAAAGCATACTACTGTAACCACGCACTCAAGAGGTGCACTGCATTACTGTAAAACATACTACTTTAACCGTACACCCAGAAGATGTATTGCATTAAGTATTGTAAAGCACACTACTGTAACCACACACTCAGGAAGTTATCTGCATTATTTAAAGCATACTACTGAAAGCAAACACTCAGGAGGTGCACTGCAATATTGTAAAGTATTCTACTATAACCACACATTCATGAGGTGCTCTGCATTAAGTATTGTGAAGCGTACTTCTGTAACTATTCACTAAGGAAGTGCATTGCATTACTGTAAAGCATACTACTGTAACCACATCCATGGGTGGTGCACTGCATTAAGTATTGTACAGCATACTGTTGTAACCACAGACACAGGAGTTGTACTGCAATAAATATTGTAAAACATAAAACTTTAAGCACCCACTCAGGAAGTGCACTGCATTGTTCTAAAACAAACTGTAACCTCATACTTAGGAGGTAAATTGCATTAAGTATTGTATAGTACAGTACTCCTACCTCACACACGTAAGGTCCACTGTAATAAGCATTGTAAAGAATACTACTGTAACCGCACACTGAGGAGATCCACTGCATTACTGTAAAGCACACCACTATAAACTCACATACAGAAGATGATACATTATTGTAAAGCATACCACTGCAAACAAACACTCAAACATGCATTGCATTAAGTACTGTAAAGGACACTATCATAACCACATACTTTGGAGGTGCACTGCAATAAGCACTGTAAAGAACACTACTGTAACCAAACACTCAGGTGGTGCACTGCATCATAGTAAAACATAGTACTATTAACTGCACACTCAATAGGTGCATTTCATTAACTATTGTAGAGCACACAACTGTAACAACACACTCAGGAGATGTACTGCAAAATAAGTATTGTAAAGCATATTACTGTAACCACACACTAAGGAGGTATGCTGCATTATTGTAAAGAATACTATTGTAACCACACACTCAGGAAGTGCATTGCATTATTATGAATCATATTACTGTAACCATACACTCGGGAGGTTCATTGCATTAATTATTGTAAAGCACACTACTGCATCCTCAGACTCATGTGTTACACTGCAATAAATATTGTAAAGCACACTACTGTAACAACACACTCAGAAGGTGCACTGTCTTATTATAAAGCACACTTCTGTCACAACACTCTCAGGAGGTACATTTCATTAAGTATTGTAAAGCATGATATTGTAACCATCACACTCAGGAGGTCTTCTGCCTTATTGTAAAGTATACTACTGCAACCAAACACTCAGAAGCCACACTGCATTAAGTATTGTAAAGTGTATTTCTGTAATCAGGCACTCAGGAAGTGCATTGGTTTACTGTAAAGCATACTACTTTTACCACATCCTCCGGAGGTGCAATGCATTAAGTATTGTAAAGTATACAACTGTAACCAAACTCTCTCACAGAAGGTGCACTACATTAAGTATTTTAAAGCATACTGCTGTAACCACACACTCAGAAGGTGCACTGCAGTAAGTACTGTGAAGCATTCAACTGTAACCACATACTCGGGAGATGCATTGCATAACTGTAAATCACACTATTGGAACCACATACTCAGGAGGAACATTGCATAACTGTGAACTACACTACTGGAACAACATACTTAGAAGATGTATGTCATTAGGTATTTTTAACAGACTATCCTAAACACACACACATGGGAAGTGAACTGCCATAAGTACTGTAAAGTGTACTGCTGTGACTGCACACTCAGAAGGTGCATTTCATTAAGACTTGTGAAGCACAGTACTCTCCCTACACTCTAGTGTAACCACACAGTCAGGAGGTGCACTGCAATAGGTATTGCAAAGCATATTACAGAAGCAGCACACTCAGAAGGTGCACTGCATTATTGCAAATCTTACTACTGTAACCACACACTCTGGAGGTCTACTGCATTAAATATTGTAAAATATGCAATACTTAATGCAGTATACCTCCTTATTGTATACTGCATTGACTATTATAAAGCATGCAAGTGTAACCATACACTCAGTAGATGCACTGGCTTAAGTATTGTAAACTTACAACTGTAACCACATGCTCAGGAGATGCATTGCATAACTGTAAATCACACTATTGGAACCACATACTCAGGAGGTGTACTACATTAAGTACTGTAAAGCATACTACTGTAAACATATACTCAGGAAGTCACTGCAATAAGTACTGTAAAGCGTACAGCTCAAATTAGACACTCAGGAGGTACAATGCAGCAAGCATAGTAAAGCATACTACTGTAAACACACACTCAGCAGGTGTTCTGGATTATTGTAAAGCATACTACTGTAACCACACAACTAAGAGGTGCATTGCATTAAATATTCAAAAGCACATAGCTATAATCGTACACTCAGGAGGTCCACTACATTATTGCAAAGCACACAACTGTAACCATACAAACAGGAAGTGCACTGCATTATTGTAAAGCATCTAGTGTAACCACACACTCAGGAGGTACACTGCATTATGTGTTGTAAAGCACACTGCTGCAACCACACACTCAGGAGGTGTACTGCATTGAATAGTGTAAAACATGCTTCTGTAACCACACACTCAGGTGGTGCAATGCATTATTGTAAAGCTTGCTACTGTAACCACATACTCAGGAGGTCTACTGCATTAAATGTTGCAAAACATACAATACTTAACATACAGGCTATAGAGCATGTATCATTCAGCCCAGGGTATTTTAAGGCATCCAGTCCAAGCTGCCAATACAGCTCATGTTGCTCTAGCCATAGAGAATGATACATGCTTTATAGCCTGTATCTTGAAGTTAAAGAATCTGAGGCGATAGAATATTTATCCTTAGATTATGTATACAGTACTAATTAGTTGTGTATTGTTTATATTTTTATATGTATTGATCTTAATTGCATTTTTAAATGCATTTTATATATTTATTTTTGGCATTTCTTTTATGTTACTTACCATAATTGACTAATGGTTGTTTGATTGCCTTTTAAGTCCTATAGGACCTTTTAACCACCAGACCATCATGTGCTCAAGTTGAAAAATATTTATATGTGTTGCCTTATTTTTGTTAAACAGTCTGAAGAAGTGGGAGCATATGTACCCATGAAAGCACTTACTGTATTATTAAACTGCCTGTTTGTACCATTGGCCTTGGCTATTTTTTGTTTTTATAGTTGCAGTTTCTACTATTTGTTTGTGATAAAACTAAAACCACTCACTCAGGAGGTATGCTGCATTACTGTGAAACATACCATTGTAACTACACCCTCAGGAGGTGCATTGCATTAAGTACTGTAAAGCACAGTACCGCAACCACACACTTGGAGGTGCACTGCAATACATATTGTAAAGCATAGTACTGTAACCACATATTCAGCAGGTATAATGCATTATTTTAAAGCATACTAATGTAACAACACACTCAGGAGGTGCATTTCATTAAGTATTGTTAAGCACACTACTCTAACCACACACTGAGATGCACTGCAATAAATATTTTAAAGCATATTACTGTAACCATACATTCAGGACTTGCACTGCAATAAGTATTGCAAATAATACTAATGTAACAATGCACTCAAGAGATGTACTGCATTATTGTAAAGCATACTACTTTAACTGCACACTCAAGAAATACATTGTAACCACACACTCAGGTGGTACAATGCATTATTTTAAAGCTTACTATTTTAATCACACACTCAGGAGGCCTACTGCAATAAGTGTTGCAAAACATACAATACTTAATGCAGCATACGTCTTAACTCCTTACATCCGAGTGATGCCTCCAGATGCATCTGCAGTTAATTCCTACTGACGCCTATAGGAGTCAAATATTGCATGTTTATATTTGCATCAATAATTCCAAAACCATGCTATGAACAAGGTTTTCAAATATTTCATCTTAAAGCTTGCACAATAGCAAACTCAACTGCATTAATATCTGATCTCTGTCTGGTACAGTGAAATAGATATTAACAGTTGATTTTATGATATTAATTTATATAGATATAATTCTCATATTTTCTAAATATCTCAACAACCAGGTAATACAGACAGAACTCCATAGTCTCATATGAAAGCTCACAGCAAGATGAATAAAATGCTGCTGTCAGAATGTGTGTAACTTGAGTGGATGCTGAGATATTGTAAGTTGTTTACAAAATATTACAAACATAATAGTTACTGTGTTTACTGTGACTTATAAAATACAGTTTAAGACCTAGAACCTAAAGAATAATGCCACTATAAAAATAGTTGGTGCTGAAGAGTTTGCCACTGATACTATTTTAATAATCCTTATGGTTCCAGAGATATGAACATTTGTTTGAAATATGAGGGCATAATCTGATTCTGTGAAAAGGCTTAGGCTCCACCCAGTGGAAGTTACAGTGCAAACTTCCTCAGCTGCATTGGAGTGAATGAGTTAAGACTGTATTGTATTAAGTATTGTAAAACAATAAAACTGTAAAAAATGCCCACTCTCTCAGAAGTGCACTACATTAAGTGCTGTAAATCAAACTATAAAATCCACTCACTCAGGAGGTGAATTACATTATAAGCATACTACTGCAATCACACACTCAGGAGGAACACTGTGATAAGTATCGTAAAGTATAAAACTAAAACCACTCACTCAGGAGGTACTCTGCATTATTATAAAGCATACCATTGTAACTACACACTCAGGAGGTGCATTGTACTAAGTATTTTAAAGCACAGTTCAATAACAACCTACTAGAGGTGCACTGCAGTAAGTATTGTAAAGCATACTATTGCAACCACACACCAAGAAGGTATGTCACATTATTGTAAAGCATACTACTGTAATTATACACTCAAGAGGTGCATTGCATTAAGTACTGTAAAGCACAGTACTGCAACCACACACTTGAAGATGCACTGTAATACATATTATAAAGCAGAGTACTGTAACCACACACTCAGGAGGTGTAATGCATTATTTTAAAGCATAATAATGTAACCACACACTCAGGAGGTGCATTTCTTAAGTATTGTAGGGCATACTACTGTAACCACACATTGAGGAGATGGACTGCAATGAATATTGTAAAGCATACTACTGTAACAACACTTTCAGGTGTTGCACTGCAATAAGTATTGTAAAGCATACTACTGTAACCATGCAGTCAAGAGATGCACTGCATTATTGTAAAACATACTACTTTAACCGTACACTCAGGAGATATATTGCATTAAGTATTGTAAAGCACACTAATGTAACCACACACTCAGGAGGTGCATTTCTTAAGTATTGTAGGGCATACTACTGTAACCACACATTGAGGAGATGGACTGCAATGAATATTGTAAAGCATACTACTGTAACAACACTTTCAGGTGTTGCACTGCAATAAGTATTGTAAAGCATACTACTGTAACCATGCAGTCAAGAGATGCACTGCGTTATTGTAAAACATGCTACTTTAACCGTACACTCAGGAGATGTATTGCATTACGTATTGTAAAGCACACTATTGTAACCACACACTCAGGAGGTGCACTGCATTATTTTAAAACATCCTACTATAACCACACACTTAGGAGGGTCATTGCATTAGTTATAAAAATTGTAAAGCACACCAGTGTAAATAACCACTAAGGACGTACACAGCACTAAGTGTTCTAAAGCAATACCAATGTACCATCACAACCAGGAGGTGCACTGCATTAAGTGCTGTAAAGCATTACATTAAATATTTTGCAGCAGACTGCCATAACAATACACTCAGCTGGTGTAAGTATTGTAAAGCATACAACTGTAACAAGATGCTCTCTCAGAATCTGCACTACTTTAAATATTGTTTAGTATACTACAGTAACTACACACTAGGTGCAGTGCAATAGGTATTGTAAAGCATACTACTGTAGTGACACACTCAGGAGATGCATTGCATTATTGTAAAGCATACTACAGTAATGACACACTTGGGAGGTACATAGCAATAATTACTGTAAAGCATAGTAATGCAACCACACACTCAGGAGTTTATCTGCATTATTTAAAGCATAACTACTGAAAGCAAGCACTCAGGAGGTGCACTGCACTATTGCAAAGAATTCTACTGTAACCACACATTCAAGAGGTGCGCTGCATTGTGAAGTATACTTCTGTAACTATTCACTAAGGAAGTGCATTGCATTACTGTAAAGCATACTGCTGCAATCACATGCTCAGGCGTTCCACTGGATTATTATAAAGCATACAACTAGAACCACACACTGAGGAGGTGCTTTTGATTATTTATTGTAAAGCACACTACTGTAACATTTCACTCAGGAGGTACACTGCAAAATAAGTATTGCAAAGCATACTATTGTAACCACATATTCTGGAGGTGCACTGCATTATTGTAAAGTGTACTACTGTAAACACACTCAGGAGTTGCATTGCATTAAGTATTGTAAAGCACACTACTGTAACCACACACTCAGAAGTGCACTGCTATAAGTATTTTGAAGCATTCTATTTTAGCAACACAATCAGGAGGTTCACTGCACTAAATGTTGTAAAGCAATAGCACTGTACCATCATACCCAGGAGGTGTATTGCATTAAGTATTTAAAGCACACAACTGTAACCACATGCTCTCTCAGAGGGGCACTACCTTAAGTATTGTAAAACATACTACTGTAACAACACAATTAGGAGGTGCACTGCATTACTGTAAAGCATACCAGATGCTTAGGAAATGCATTCCATTAAGTATTGTAAAGCACACTACTGTAACTATACACTCAGGAGGTGCACTGCAATAAGTATTGTAAAGCATAATACTGTAATCATACACTGAGGAGGTTCACTTCATTATTGTAAACTATACTACTTTAACCACAACTTCAGGAGGTGCACTCAAATAAATATTGTAGAGCATTCTATTGTTACTACACACTCAGCAGGTACACTAAATGAAGTGTTGTAAAACATACTAGCATAATCAGTCTCAGGAGGTGCACTACATACAACTATAACCACATGCTCGTTCACGAGATGCACTATACATGGTATTGTAAAACATATTACAATAACTACAAACTCAGGTGGTGCATTGCAATAAGTATTGTAAAGCATACTACTGTAACCACACACTGAGGAGGTACATTGCATCAAGTATTTTAAACCACACTACTGTAACCACACACTGAGGAGGTACACTGCAGAAAGTATTGTAAAGCATAGTACTGTTACTACAAACTCAGGATGTCCACTGCATTATTGTAAAGCATACTAATGCAACCACACACTCAGAAGCTGCACTGCAAAAAGTATTGTAAAGCATACAACTGTAATCCCACACTCAGGAGGTGCATTGCATTAAGCATTGTAAAACATACTACTATGCCTACACACTTAGGAGGCACATTGCATTATTATAAAGTATACTACTGTAACCGCACACTCAGGAGGTACATTGCATTAAGTACTGTAAAGTGTATTACTTTAAACAGTTACTCAGGAGGTGCATTGCATTGCATTAAGTATTGTAAAATATACTACTGTAACCTCACATTGAGGAGGTCCACTGCATTATTGTAAAGCATATTACTGTAACCACACACTCAGGAGGTGTACTGCATTAAGTATTGTAAAGCACATTACTGTAGCCAAATAGTCAAGAGGTGCACTGCATTAAGTATTGAAACTCTTACCACTGTACCCTCACACTGAGGAGGTGCACTGCATTAATTACTGTAAAGTTTACTCTTTTAACCACACATTCAAGAGGTTCTCTGGATTATGTTAAAGCTTACTATTGTAGTAACACAGTCAGGAGGTGTACTGCATTAAATATTGTAAAACATACAATACGTAATGGAGTATAGTGTGTACTGCATAATGCATTGTAAAGGATACAACTTCAACCTCACACCCTCTCAGGAGTTGCATTACATCAGCGACTGTAAGGCATAATACTGCAATAACACATTCAGGAGGTGCATTGCAATAAATATTGTAAATCATACTACTGTAACCACAAACCCATTAGATGTACTGCATTTCTGTAAAGCATGCAACTGTAACTACATATTCAAGAGGTACATTGCATTAAGTATTGTAAAGCACACTATTGTACCCCACACTCTAGATGTGCACTGCAATAAGTATCATAAAGAATACCTCTGTAACCACACCACTGAGAAGGCATACTGCATTAAGTATTGCAAAGCATTATACTGTACTCCCACAGTAAAGAAGTGCACTACATTAAGTATTGTAAAGCATACTACTAATGACATACACAGGAAGTATACTACATTTTTGTAAAGCATACTAGTGTAACCACACACTCAGGAGGTGCACTGCATTAAGTCTTGTAATGCACCCTACTGTAACCATGCACTCAGGAGGTGCACTGCTTTATTGTAAAGCTTACTACTGTAACCACACACTCAAGAGGTGGACTGTATTAAGTATTGTAAAACATACAATACTTAATGCAGTATACCTCCTGAGTTTGTAAATCATTAAATATTTTAACGCATACTAGTGTAACCACATACTCCGGAGGTGCACTGTATTAAGTATTGTAAAGTATACAAGTGTAATCACATGCAGTCTCAGGAGGTCTGCTGCATTAGATATTGTAAAGCATACTACTGTAACCACATGCTCAGGTGGTGCACTGCAGTAAATATTGTAAAGTATACAAGTGTAACCACATGGACTCTCAGGATGTGTGATGTATTTGCTACTGTAAATCATAGTAGTGCAGCCACATACTCAGGTGGTAAACTGCAATAAGTATTGTAAAACATACCACTGTAACCACAAACTCATGAGGCGCACTGCATAATTGTAAGGTGTAGTACTGTAACCACACACTCAGGGGGTGCATTGCAATAAAATATTGCAAAGCATACTACTGTGAGCACACCCTCAGGAGGTTGACTGCATTAAGTAGTGTACAGCAAACTACTGTAACCATACTTTCAATGAGTACACTGCATTATTGCTCTTCACAATTATAACATAATAAGGCAGGCTAGACTAAACAAAAGAGGTGGTGGTGTAGCTGATATGTTCAAAGACTCGCTTAAAGTAGAAAAACTAAACACAATCCCACCAGATATCCCCAGCACTGAAATACGGATTACATGTCTACTTATTAACTCACACAAAGCCATGATTATCATAACCGTCTACCTTCCCCCGGGTAAGAACTTTCCTAAAATTGAACATCTCCTCCCCTGGTCCTCCACCACTTTCAGTCAAGAAATTATTATCCTAGGGGATTTTAATCTTGACTGGCTTTCCTGCTCTTCCACCTGCCTCACTAGCTTTATAAATCTATACAACTACACCCAAATCATTAACTGTCCCACTCGTACCAACAAACACTCTCAATAAGAATCAATACTTGACTGGACATTGACCAACAAACCTAACCTGAGCTATCAAACAGGCTGCCTACCAATCAGCCTCAGTGATCATACTCCCTCCTACCTACCTACCTACTAAAAATAGGACTCCAAACCCAATCTATTTCTCCCTTCATGTACACCCACTGTAAAAAAAAATTCTCCTGATACTTTCAACCTACTGCTACAGCAATGCGATTGGTCACCCCTAAAAAGCCTCAACCTAAACCTTGCAGTTGAATTCTTTAATAACAGATTCCTTGACCTACTAAACAGAAATAATAATATGTACCAAAATCCAAAGAGCTACCTTGGCTCTCGCATGACACTAAACTTCTTATCAAACAAAGAGATAGAGCTAATGCCCTATACCAATCCATTAAAAACAAAAATGATCTTACCTCATATCAACAGCTAAGGAGCCAAACAAAGAAATGCATAAAAAATGACAAAAAATACTTCTTCCAAACCTCTCAAGCTAAGTTCCTTCCAACCCTCATAAATTCTGGCACTCTATAAACAACCTCCTTAACCCAGGTAAAACCTCCACCCCTACCCCTTCCACATCCAATGCCTCCAAATCCATAGCATCCCAATTCAACTCCCACTTTATTAACTCAATCACCTCCCTCCTACATAACCACTAAAACCTGCCTCTCTCTGTCCCCCCTCTACCCTTAGCACCACAACTCCTCCTTTAAACCTGTCTAAACCCCCTACATAAAAAGCTCCTCAGCCAACTAAAACCATGCTGCCTAGCTGCAGACCATCTTCCCAATGAATTCTTAAATATTACTGCTCCATCTATCGCCTATCCTATATCTATCCTTATCAATCGCTCTATTGCCGAATAATATGTACCTCACCTCTGGAAAAGGCATACTTCATCCACCTCCACAAGGGCGGCCCCTCCAGAGAAATCACAACATATCATCTCATTGTCATCCTCCCACCCATAGCTAAAATCCTAAAGAAATGTATTCACCAACAACTCCAAAATCACCTCATCAACAACAACCTACTATCCCACTCACAGCATGGCTTTAGGCCCAAGCATAGCACTAACACAGCCTTAATATCATTTACTGACTCCATTCATCAACTCATGAACAATGGTCTCCAAGTCTCAGCAATTTTCCTAGACATGTCAAAGGCATTTGACACTATCTCCAACCAACTTCTCCTAAACAAACTTGCCACTTACCATCTCAGTTCATCAACACTTACATGGTTTCAGAGTTACCTATCTGACCGTAAACAGGCCACCAATTGGGAGAAAAATCTCTCTCCTCTACTACCAGTGTCCATTGGTGTGCCCCAAGGGTCCATACTTGGTCCCCTCCTTTTTATCTTATTTACTAATAATATTAACTCAGCAACTCAACTCGCTACAACCATGCAATATGCATATGACACATCCCTTATCTGCTCTGTCCCAACCCTCCAAGAACTTCAAGACAAGACGCAAAAATCATTTCAGGAAATAGAAACCTACCTATCCAACCACCAGCTCATTCTAAACCCAGATAAGACCAAACTAATAATTTTCACCAACAAACCATCCAGTAACCTCTCTCTCCAATCCCCTTTATTCATTCCACCAATGGAACCAAAACTGAACCCACAAACCATACCAAATTCCTAGGTGTAACTATAGATAACAGGCTGAAATTTAATATTCACATTTCCCTGGCAATCAAATAAGTCCATGCCAAACTTGGATCTCTCTACCATGCAAAACCTTTCCTGACAAGCCAAGCCAGACTAGCCACTGCTATATCCCAACTTCTTTCTACCCTACTCTACTGCTCACACATTTTTATAAACCTGCACAAAACTGACCTAAACAACCTATTATCCTGCTATAATAAAACTGCAAAATTTGCCAGCAATCATCACCACAAATCTCATCACTGTTCTGCTCTCCAACAACTGAATTAGCTTGAGCTTCCCAACCTGTTAACACTAAACCATCTTACCTTCACATATCAAATCATACACAGCCCCGACCAATGCCCTGCACTTGCCTCCCTAGTTCAACCTCAAGTCAATACAAGGTCCCTGAGATCTTCAGACAGACTGTTGCTAAAAATAACCCAATCGCACAACTACCATGGTGACTGCCTCTACTCTAATAAAAGAACCAAGGTCTGGAATGCTCTACCACGACACATTCAAAACTCTCCCAACTACTCTTTCTTTAACACAAAAACTAGAGAACATCTCAAATCTAGCCGGATCTGCTCTTGCACTTCTCCTGGGTAATGCATCCTCCCTCCCTAAATACTCTCTTTCCCCTCTCAAAGGAAATTTAACTCTGCTCTAGCCCATTCAGAATCTGTGGCTATGTTGTAAACAATGCATACTTTAAGTGTGCTATGATTGATGTTACCATGAATATTTCTCTGCCAATCAATTTCATTCACTTGATATTCATTATCTGCAATGCTGTCTACAGTACAATCTGTGACTAATTTTATCTCTAGTCTTCTTGAATATACTCATATAATTTGTATTAACTGTATTATTATATACAATTTTGTTTTCTATGATTTTTGTACTATTATCTATTTTTATATAATTTTTTATTTTTATTTATTTATTTATTTATTTTTATTATAATATTTTGTTCTATTGTGTGTAGAGCTTTTCTCCCTGGGTCTCCACTGAAAACGGGCTCCTTGGCCGAGTCAGACACTACCCAGTTAACAAATGTAAAATAAAAATAAAATAAATAAATAAAGCATACTACTTTAAGCACACATGCAGAATGTGCACTGCAATAAGTATTGTAAAGCATACTTCTGTAACCACACACTCAGGAAGTGCACTGCATTTGTGTAAAGTATACTACTTTAACCACATACTCAGGAGATGCACTACATTAAGAATTTAAAGCACTTGCCAGGGAAATCTGCGTTTCACTTTCAACATGTTTCTTGGAGCTTAAAGCCTTTTAAAAGTCTAATTAAGGGCAGGCAGAAAGCTCCAGTGCAGTAATAAGCCAACATTTTCATTAGTGTAAGACAAGTATAAGCTCATAGAAAGGCAGTCTGTGTGTTGCTGTTTGTAAAGCATTTCTGCCTAGTCACAACACAGTGTAATGGTAGCAACAGCAGTTTGACTGCCTAAACTTATTCTGATATTATGATATGACATTAAATATAGGTAAAGACAATGTTGTAGATAATGAACAAAGAAAATGTACGGAAGAACAAGACTCACTTATCAGCTACGACAGCAAGCAGAGGAGCTGTACTTAACAGTATTAGTCACAATTTCCACCTCCAGTTTGCTATTACAGAGAGATGGTTTTATTAATTTGATTAGTACTAACATAGATTCAAAATATGAGAAAATGGAGATGGGCCATGGTGTTGCTCCTGTATACAGTATACTGCTGGGGACTACTGAGATACACAGACATGAATTGTAGTAGTTCCCAGGGAGGACACAGTCCTAGTCCCACTACTGGCATACCATACCCGTGCTTGAGAATGAGAGCTAGAGCTCTGTAGTCTGACAGCACCACTATGCAGACTGCACTGGTGCTGCCATGATGAATGGTGCACAGCTGAGGGAGTGGAATGTTTTGCATAAGGGTTAGGTGAGTGGCACAAAATGAAGGAGTATCCCTCAAGGCAACTTGCACAATCGTGTTCCATTGCATTACCAGTTTAATTAATTAGAAATGGATTTGTGTACACCAATCTGTGGCACACAAAAC
Organism: Protopterus annectens; assembly: GCF_019279795.1. Classification (NCBI taxonomy): domain Eukaryota; kingdom Metazoa; phylum Chordata; order Ceratodontiformes; family Protopteridae; genus Protopterus; species Protopterus annectens. The sequence continues at coordinate 818,322,975 of NC_056746.1, forward strand.
CCTGTTTGCATCTGCTTTTTTATGCATCTGTCTCATCTGGCAAAGCAAGGGATGGGGTAAGGAGCACAGGAGCTAAATATGGTTAATTATTAATTGTAAATATTTATAACATCACCATTGGAGTTACACATTTACAAATACAGGATAGGCACAAAGAAATTATTTCCCAAATAAAGCTAGAAGGCAGAGCTGCAATGGGTTAAATTGCTCTTCCAGTTAAAACCTAACAACTTTTGCTAGGGTTGTAGGAGTGTGTCCCAGGTTAGTTAACAGCAGAAGATTGGATATGTGTGTAATGCTAACAAAGCAACATACGACAGGCAGAGACACAAGGTGGAATTTGGTAACAGTGACCATGTTCCTGCATGTGCATGCCATGAAAAGTTGCGTCAAGCACTTGCTTGCACTTAATCCACAATGGGGAATGTTTTGTATGTGCCAAAAATATCCAGTATAAAAGCCTTTGTACAGTTAATCCATTCAGCACATTTATGTGATGCATTTACATACACAGCCTATTATAATTACTATTTATGGGTACCAGATGAATCTATTTTCCTGGTGAGGAAGATGTACAACACACCAAAAAAGTACCAAAAGTGTTTCCCTTCTTATCTAATGGTTTCCATTACTATAGACAAGTGTGCATGGGGTGGTGAACAGAGTACAGCTAGTACAGCAGAGTATTTGGCTAGTAACATGGGGGAATATAGTACCTGTATGGAGTGAAAACAGATTGATACAGGCTGTGTAGGTAAGTATTATTACATGAGTACTAACTAGCCAGTTCCATGGCATAAAGGAGTAAAGCCCTGACTATGGCTGGCCAGGGAAGATGAGAGGGAGTAGCCACTGCTAGATTGCCCATGCTTGGGGGAAGGAGGGAGATGGTTCTAACTTATTATTTAGGTGATTCCTAGTAGAAGCACTTTGCACTCATACATTGTGGAGAAATCAGCATGCAGGGATATACTTCCCCTTACGATACAGCAACAGCAGACCTCAGAAAAGCTCTAAAGCTGGGTGAGGTGATATTTGCAGGGGAGAATGCAAGTTGCCCCACAGAATGAACAAGCTAGACTGCTCTCTAGCATCAGAGCACTGAAGAAAGGATGGCTTTGGAGAATGTATGTGTCTGTGCCTGTAATTTTCTGGACAGCCAGCCTGCTGCCCCTAAAAAGCCAAATCGAGTATATAAACTTCCTTAATCTTTTTGTTCTTATACACCCTTCTCAAATCTGACCTAGCAGCTATAGCTTTGGTTAATCCTTGTGCTGCTAAATACTTAATTTCAATCCTACTCTTACGGATAAGAATGGGAAATTATTGATTGGGCATGGAAAAAAGGGTATGCTTCTGCAACTTTGATTTTCAGAATTTTGAATTGTCAGCCTCATATGTTAATATTTATTCTGACTAATTCTGGAAGTATGAGGAAAGAGCGAATCTCTGATTTTCTCTGTGGCAACAATAGTTTTAGACAAATGGGTTCTGCAGATCATTCATCAAGGTTATAGATGGAAGTGAAAGAATATTCATCCTTTCCTGGGAGTAAATCCTCATCCTCCAGGTCAGATTCTTTTATTTCCTCCTGTCCTTCATTGCATGCTGTTCCAGGCAGTGATTGAACCAATTTCTCCTTCCCAGGTTGGGAAAGGTTTTTGTTCAAGGATGTTTTTAGTACCAAAGAAAGAAGAGACCACGCCTGGATTTTTATTCTTAGACTTGTTTGTGATAGAGCCTAACTTCTAAATGATGTCACTTCTTCCTCATTCAGTTTTCCCGGTAACACTACACTTAAAAGATGCTTATCATCACATTCCTTTTCATTCAGACTTGAGGTGTTTCTTAAAGTTTCTGTGTGTCTGGATCACTTTAACAGTTCTCTGCTTTACCCTTTGAACTGTCCAGTGCACTAAGAGTGTTCACTAAGTGGCTAGCACCAGATACAGATTCTTGCAGGCTGCAGGGTATCCACTTTGTTTTCCATATTCAGATGACTTACTCATCTTTGTAGAGTCTTTTTTGAAGTGTCAGGAATCTCTCTCTTGGGTGACAGATCTCTTTCACAAGTTGGGATTCTAAGAGAACATTCAAAAGTCTTTTCTGACTTCTTTACACAGGACTGCATTCCTGGGGTGTCAGCTGGATACCTCAATTCAAAGAGCCTTTCTTCCAAAAGAAAAAAATAGATTTATACCTACATTTATATCTATATCAATTTCTAAGGTTTTCTTCTGAGACTTCAGTCACTGTGAAGGAATATCATGGCCCCTTATCCATCCATGTTCCAAAGCAGTCTGTCATCTCAGACACCTCGGACTTTGCTTAGGGAGCAGTTTCAGGCAGGATAATATTACAAGGTTTGTGGGACATCATGGACAAATGCCAGCACACAAATATGGAAGACATGCTTGCCCTGATCAATGCACTTAATTCTCTGAAGCATCTTTGGTCCCAATGACCTCCAAGTTGTTTCAAACAACCTCACCATCATGCAGTATATCTACAAGCAAGGGGGAACCAGGTTTACCCCCTTTGCATACTAGCCATTTTAACTTAGGATGGAACTTCACAGTACAATATCAGTCTTTAGGCATCCTTCGTTCCATCAGAGCAATATTCTGCAGCAGACAAGCAGGACAGGGCAGACCCTCACATATGCAAACTAATTCAGGGGGTCTTCCAAGGTTTGCTCCATCAGTGGGAGATCCTCTAGCAGACACATCTGTCTCCTCTCTAAATAATCAGCTGGCAAGATTTTGCTCTAATACTCCATGCAACAAGGCCTGGAAGACAGATACCTTTGCTTTTCCTTTGACAGGAATGTTACAGTATGTTTTACTACCCTTTCCTTTGATATCCAGCATACTTCCAAAGATCAAGAAGGAATCCCCCAAGATCATTATGGTGGCTGCCTTTTTAGCTGAGGCAAAAGTTGTTCTCCATTCTTTTGGAAATGGCCAGGGGCAATTACAAGTTTCTTCACAGAATATATCTACTCACACAAGATCAGGGTGATTAATACATCCCATCCTCTATCAACTTCAACAGACTGCCTGGAAGATTGTGTCTTAATTTCCTTTAGGCATCTGTTTATTGAGGACGTGCAGCAGGTATTAATGGAAGAAAGAAAGCCTGCTACTAAAAAAACATATATTAGCAAACAGAAAAGGTTTTCTAGTTGGTGCTATTCAGGGCTAGCTGTTGTCTAGTTTTACAATATTTGTGTGAGTTAATTTCCAATGGCCTTTTTTACTCTTCCATCAAGGTTCATTTACTGGCTATTTCAGCATGTCTGCCCATGGATCTCTTCAAGGATTTCTCAAGACAAAAGGTTTTTGAAATGGGTTTTACTTAAGAAGCCTGCAAGAAAACCTGTGGTCCCTTTTTGTGATCTTAATTTTGTGACAGAGAAGCTAACACTTGCTCCAGTTGAACCAGCTAATCTGTCTTTCTCTGGCTGTAGAATGTGTGCACGTGTGTGCGTGCGCGCACACACACACACACACACACACACACACACACACACACACACACTGCGGATTATGGAAAGAAAGTCTGAGCTTTAGTGTGTTCTAGAATATAAAGTCACATGTACTAACTGCAATTTAGCACCAGAATTAGCACAAATGTTATGATCATCTGTCAAACTAGGACTACTATGCACAGTTGGGCATCCCTGTTACAGATTCAGAAATGAAATGAAATCAAGCAGAAGAGAGCTGAACTAATCTCTGTGTCATCCAGTCCTTGGTCTATTGTCTAGTGGCTTGTATCCTTCTGCACTGATGGGTGGACCGTTGTCTTTCAGCATGAAACTAACAATATATTTGAGGATAATTAATAATAATAATAATAATAATAATAATAATAATAGGATTTGTATTTGTAAAGGAAAACACAAAGATCAATGCACGTAAGGTTCAAGTAAGGCACCCTTTATTACTTGCAGCAAGGAGACAAAGCATGTAAGCACAAGGTTTGTCTGATTTTCCATAGTTCAGCATGCTATTCTTATACAGTTCTCTGCATGTACACAAGAAAATATTGTTAGATTTACTGCTGACATGGTCAGAAAAGAAGACATTGTTAGATTTACTGCTGACATGGTCAGAAAATTGCTGTCTTGCAAAACATGTTTGAAAAAAACAACCTGGCCTTGGGCTAATTTCAGCCCTCCTTTGTTTCTTATACTTCTTCAGCTGTTCAGTTCTTGATATGATACATTTGCCCAGGGTCAAGATACAACCCTGGCCTCAATACACATTCTGTTGACTATGGTAGACTTTCAAGCGTCAATTGTTCTCTTATCAAGGTTTCCTGCAGCTGCACATATTTCACACAGAATAAGCAGAATAAACGTATTAATTTCTTTTTAACCCTAAATGCATCTAAGCTTGCACATTGCAGTTATACATTTTCTTAACATTTCCCCCTTTTAATACTTTATTCTACCTTCAAAACAAGCATAAACAGTTTTTCTTCTCATAACCATTTCCTACTTAGGATTTGCAGTTAGAGAGTCATTCAGTTTAAGCCTGTGAAAGCATTTTTTTCAGTTTTAAGTAATTCCTTGAATTCAGCATCTTGGTATAAAGTTTCTGAAACTGAAATGTCTACGATATTCTTAACTAGTCCTTTCATACAGGGGATGCAGCAGCATCCACACACCATCAGTAAGGCTATTCCTACACAGATGGCAATCAGAATGTTCATCAGGATGCTGCCCCAACCCACGAACCATTTCTGGAAAAAGTCCGTCAATGGGTTTGGTCCTGGTTTGGTCATGGCTGACACCTGCTGAATTACTTCAAGATGGTTGTCTATCTCGTGTTTGTTGTCAGGAATATACGAACAGCACTGCTTCTGGATTAAAGCGTACATACCTCCTTTCGCCGCTAGGGTGAAGTCAAGAGCCATGCGATTTTAAAGTACCACTGTTCTCATGGCAGTCAGTTAATCAATTACCAATTCTAGGGCAGAAAAGGTTGCATTACTCATTATTTCAAGAAGTTTAGATAGTTTTCTCAGCTCCCAGATCGATTTCATTGCTCCATATGCTGGTAATATGCCTGCCCACGATATGACATCATCACCCAGATCCATGTGCGATAGTCCTTTGTTATTCCCAGGGCCTAAGTCATGATGGTATTTCCAAGGTGCATTGATTTGTCCCACTGGATTAGCAGGCTTCTTAATTTCTTGGACATTCCGAATTTTCCCTTGAGGTAAGACTGCCGTGTGTCATATGGCCGGAACCAGGTACCCCAAAAAACAGCTACAGGACCAGTTTTCAGGTAGCCATTTATATGCTTTTCTTCCGCATATAAAGTAACAATCTTCTACTTTAGTGGTAGCTTTACTATAAACATACACGTGTCCTGCGTGAAACATTTTCCTGTCAATTATGGACAGTTGTTTGTAGAGAACAGAATCACGTTTTACTTCCTCAATTGTTTTATGCATCAATTCAAAAAATGAATCATAGTTTGTATTGCAATAAGATCCGGTGTTATCAGGTTTAGTGTAGCATCTATAAGGAACTGTTACATTGCAATGGCTCCATCCTACCCTGACTGTATCATTCTTATGAAAACACACAGTTCCCTTTTGACGAATAGACAATTGTAATGCTACTTTATCTTCTAATGTAACATTCGATGTGTCATGAATTAGGTTTTCCCAGGTCTTATTAGCCCCTAGGGGAACTGAAGTTAGCAGTAATCCCCCATATGCCGTTGGTAGAGCTGTGCAGATCCAGCAATTCGAAACATTGAAGGTTTCAGCATACACATATTTGATTGCCTGGTAAGTATTGAAGTTCGGGTGCCACTCACGCTTACTAAACTCTACTTGCGTAACACAGAAGAGAAATGGCCATAGCAAAAAGATTATTGTTACCATGATGATCAGTAGGATGGTCATGCAATATTTCTGTGGAAATGATTGCTCTGTATTGTCTCTGTCTTCTCCAGTTCTTCCAAAAAGATATTTTCTTGATTCAGTCATTTTACTTGGACACATGATCTTACTCTCTGCCCTACAGGACCTTAGCACTGATGATTGCTTCACTGGGTTTGAGACGGATCAGTTCCTATTGATCTAACCCCCCCTTTGTAGCCAGACTTTTGTGCTTAGGGTCCCAATGGAGAGGTAAGGTCTTTGTCCAATTCGAAGTTTCTCATCAACTTGCAGTGCGTCAGGTGTATCCACGAAGCCCGTTCTGCTATCTTAACTGCAGTAGGTGTTGAAAGAAGCACCTGGTAGGGACCTTCCCACTTTGGTGATTCCCAGTTCGTTCGCTTCACGATTTTAATCCACACCCAGTCTCCTGGTGTCACTGTCACTTCCGATGTTTCGGCTTGCTTCTGACCTGAACCAGAATTAAACTGCAACAGATGTTTAGAACTCAACAACTTTTTCATATATTCAGCTAGTGTAAAATCAGCTTCCTGGTCTGATGACATGAGAGGTTTCCACTGGGGTGTGTAATAAGCCCTTCCATACAGCTTTTCAAAAGGAGTCAGTCCTTCTGCTGTATGGACAGTTCTCATGCTCAACAATGCCAAAGGTAAACAGTACAGCCAGGTTTTTCTTGTTTCAGCTATCAATTTCCTTAGTTTGCTTTTCAGTATGCCATTATGCCTTTTAACCAGCCCTGCAGACTGCGGATGATATGCACAATGATTTTTAAGAGAAATACCAAAAAACTTACTCAGCTGCTGTATGGTTTGATTTACAAAGTGCATACCATTGTCACTATAGATTCTTTCCAGAATACCGAACCTAGGAATAATGTCCTTAACAAGTACCTTTGCTACTGTAACTGCATCCGGATTTTTGGTCGGAAAAGCTTCCACCCACCTGGAGAACATATCTATAATGACAAGGCAGTACTTCTTGTTCTCACATTTGTTTAGTTCTATGAAATCCATACAGATAGTGTGAAACGGATATGGTGGTGTGGGAAAACTCCCTTGCTTAGGCTTTATCGCCCCCTGTGCATGATGTTTGTTACAGATCTGACACATTAAACAAAATATTTTAGAATAGTTTGTAAATCCATACATTGTGAACACCTGGTTCACCAGCTGTACCATCCCCCCTGTTGAGACATGGCACTGCCCATGGCTCAACAATGCCGCATAGCGGAACAAGTTAGAGGGTAGTATTGGTTTTCCCTCCTTAGAGATGTACAGCCCCTTCTCGAGGATTGCTCCTCGTTTTATCCATCACTGTTTTTCTGCTTGCGTAGTGAGTGTCTGCATTGTTTTTAACATATCTAAATTCAAGGTTTCAGAGGGTTGTAATTCCTTATCTAGAAGGAATAACTCTGTAGCTGCTTGTTTTGCAGCTGCATCAGCTCTCACATTACCTTTTGAAATTATGTCCTGTTGTTTAGTATGAGCTGTACATTTGCAAATAGCTACCCTCCGAGGCAATTGAATGGATTCTAAAAGATCTAAAATAAGCTGCGCATGATTTATAGGTTTGCCAGTAGGTGTTATCATTCCTCGGTTTTTCCACTGTTGTGCAAACACATGTACAGTGGAAAAAGCATATTGGCTATCCGTGAAGATGTCTACACAATTATCCTTTGCTAAGGTACATGCTTGTGTCAGAGCAATCAATTCCACTGTCTGCGCAGATAAATGATGCGGTAAGGATTTTGCTTCTATAACTTCAGTATCAGAGACTACTGCATATCCTACTAGGTTCTGTCCTGCAGGGCCCCTTTTGCATGAGCCATCCACGTAGTATGTCACCTCGGCATTATCCAAAGGAACATCCGTGAGGTCTTTCCTAGGTAATGTCTTCTGCTCAATTATTTGCAGGCAGCAATGTGGTGTGGCGTCTGCAGGAGTTGGGAGCAGGGTAGAAGGGTTTAAGGTCATACATCGTTCAATTGTCATATGAGGTTGGCTCAACAATATGGTCATGCAGGAGAGATGCCTAGCAGGAGAGAGATATGCTACTTTTTCTTGTAATAAAATAATCGTGACTGCATGAGGTACCCTTAGAGTGAGTGGGTGAAACAAGACTACTGAAGCCGAAGCCTGCACTGCTATTGCTGCCGCGACTACTGCCTGCACACAGTGTGGCAAAGATCGTGCCACTGGGTCCAGCTGTGATGAATAGTAAGCAATGGGACGTTGCTTATCCCCATGTTGTTGTGTTAGTACTGATGTCATATAACCCTGCTTGCAATCTACAGTCTGGAAAAAACGCTTATGGTAATTAGGCAATCCCAAAACTAGAGAGGAGGCTATTAACTGTTTCAGTTTACAGAAAGCAGATTCTGCCTCCGTTGTCCATTGTAACAAGTCCTGCGCTGCCATAGGTGTCTTGTAAATAAGGTCAGTTAAAGGTGCATATTCCAAAGCACAGTTTGGAATCCAGCTCCGACAAAAATTAGTTGTTCCCAAGAAGGACATAATTTCCTTCTTGGTAGTAGGCTTCGGTGCCTGCAAAATTGCCACCTTTCTGTCCTCATCTAAAGTTCTACCTCCCTTGGATATTACATATCCCAAGTATTTTACCTGTTTTTTCCAAAGTTGCAGTTTGTTCTTATTCACTTTGTGTCCCTCAGCAGCTAGAAATTGTAGAAGTGCTACTGTAGCTTCCCTGCAATCCTGCAGGGTGGGGGCTGCTAATAGGATGTCATCAACATAAAGTAAGACCTAACTACCCTTTGGTGGGTTAAATCCTGCCAGGTTACTTGACATTTCTTGTGAAAATATAGTAGGGCTCTCACAATATCCCTGTGGTAATCTCGTATATGTGTATCTCTTCCCCTGAAACATGAATGCAAACCAATACTGGCTGTCTGGGTGTATTGGTATTGAAAAGAATGCATTACTAATGTCTACCACAGAGAAATATTCTTGTTGAGGTTTTAAGTCGTTCAACAAGGTGTGTGGATCCGGCACTATAGGTTCCCTTGGTATTACTGCATCATTTACAGCTTGCAAATCCTGAACCATACGCCATTCTCCATTGGCTTTTTTGACTGGAAATAAAGGTGTATTACATGGAGAATCAGGGGATTCTACTAGCACCCCTCCCTTAAGTAATGCTGCTATAATAGGTTTTATTTCTGCCTCTACATCCTTTCTTAAGAGATATTGTCTTTTTTGTGGTCTAAACGCTGATTTTGGTGTAATACTAACTGGACCTGCAGTACGGATAAGTCCTACATCTGATTTTCCTGCTGACCAGAGGGTCTCTGGTATATCTTGTAAGGCATTTTCTGCTTCCGTCAATATGAGTACCCATCAGCTGTCTCCGTGAGACTGCAGATGTACAGCTGGGTTAGCTTGAGTCACCCAATTCAATTTTTGCACCTGTATTCCTTGCCCTGACAACTCCAGTTATGTTTGTTTTTCCCATCTTGTGACTCTCTCCCCTAGGTCTGCCCACCGAATGTTTTTATTCTTGGTCAAGCTTACATGTGGTAGTCGACTGGATTTATAAAGTGTCAAAAACTCCTGGGGCAGCGAACAGCTGGCTACACTATTCCCTTCTGCGTCCTAGTATAAGTTTCTTAGTACCAATCTGTTTGTACGATGCTTAAATAATTATTTTTCATACTCATTATCAGGCCCTGGTGTGTTACAAAAATACAGGGTGCAATGCAGCAGGTGCTGTTTATCAGTGTCCTGGGAGGCAAACTTACTGATGGCTACGTTCATCAGTTCTTTGGTCACAGTCCCTGGACCAGTCATAACCAGGTCCTGAATGTACCAATAAAACGTTTCACTCCCCGATTGAACCATAAAGGTGCCAGTTCGTAGCTGCACTTCCATGCCCTGCATAGCTGGAACCACCGCTATGCCAAATAACTGCATAAGATCCCGCCCAAGAGATTTACTGGGCATTTCGCAGAAACTACAATCTTACTTATTTGTGTTAATCCTGAAACAGGATCTGTTATGGTGATATTGCGGGAGAGGGGGTCCCGGTATAGCTGCCCATTCGCTGCTTTGACCAATATGTAATCAGATGACTCCAAATTGTCTGGTAATTTGGAGAGGTGTATCAGGGTCTGTGATGCCCCTGAATCACACAAAAATTTAACCTCACTGCCTTCCACTAAAAGTGTAACTTCCAGTTTTGTATCTGCTAAATAGAGCTCCAGGCTCAATAAAGCTAAATCTAGTACTTCATCTTCTTCTGCACTGTCATTGATTTCCTGTACTTCCTCTACCTCCCTTTTCACATCCTCGTTTGTCCTTTCTCTACTGGTCTCTTCTTGTGATTCCTGACTATCATATAGTCGGTCCTCACCTTCTTTATCTTCCGTTGTTGCTTTCTTATTTTTCCTGCAATCCCTTGCCAAATGTCCCTTTTTACCACATTTAAAACATTCTCCTCTTTTCTTGCATCCTTCAAAGTCTTCTGATCACTGATCAGACTGCTTACCTCCCTGTGTATTTTTCCTGCCCTTTTTCCTGGGGTGCACTACATAAACTTCTGCTCCATCTTCTACAGAAAATACCTGAGCCTTCTTCTTCTTTTTGCTATTAAAATACCTTTCAGCATATCTAGCATATTCGAGTAGTGAATGTAATCTACTAGTTTGATGGTCAACCATGTGTTTTGTAATGAAACTGCTTATAGGTGTACTACTACCTTTTAGAAATGCATTCTTCAACTGCTGTTCATATGGGGAATCTTGTTTTTGATCTTCAGGAACCTGCATTCCACATTGGTTGTTAAAATATTCTAATAGTCTAGCAAAATATTGGTCAACTGATTCACCCTCCTGCTGGACACATTGATTGATGCAAGTCCAGTCTGCCCTAGGTTTCCATTTCTCAGAAATGCGGTCTGTAAGTCCCTTCACTCTAGTGTCTAATTCTGCGCTGCTGTGTGGAAGAGGTTTTTGTGCAGCGTCACGAGGATTCCAGTTACCACAAATCATGTACCAATCTGGTCCTACAATCTGTCGAACTACTTTTTCTATCTCTTCCCCATTTAAGTTACAACTTAGCCTCATTCCTTGTAAATCTTCCGAAAATTTTCTGAAATTAAGTTTCGGATGGGGAATCCCTTCTGTAGCTTTCCGGATATCTTCCGGAGTCCAGGGTTGATACACTAAGATAGTTGGAATCTGATCTTCCTGTCCTGCCTGAGGGTTCGGAACTTCTATAAGTGGGCATATTTCTTCTTCTACAGGTTGTGTATCCTTAACTACCTGCCATAATTCAGAGCCTTCTTCTTGATTATTTCCCTTCATTCGGGACCTAGTTTCGATGGGATCTCTAACTTTAGCTAGTTTCAATTTTATAAAGTCTCTTTCTTTAGTAAGCATAGGATATAACGGGAGTGGGTCAATCTGACCACTTGCTCCGTACTCTGGCAGAGAAGGGGGAGGCCAAGGTGCCGATGCCACTACCAAGTTATTGTCTTCTTTATCTAAAAACATTGTCTTTGAGTTTTTGTTCCTTTGGTCTCTGCGGTTTGCTTCCTCCAGCCACCTGTGTGCCTGTGGAATTCCTAACTGTCGTTGTTTTTTAATCTGACCCTTAGAATCAGTTTTGAGTTGTTTGATAAGTTTGATAACTGAGGATTTTTCTAATTTTCCATCAAATTCATACTTAATAACTCATTTTGAAAAGTATTTAATATTGTCTGCGCACTGTGACTGCATATATTTTGCATCTTCCGTTAATGGTGGATTTCCGGGTGTCTTCGTATAATTATTACCCATTTTATTTTTCCCTATTTTGTTTGCTACGTAGACTGTTCAGAAAAATATTACCTGATGCCTTCAGATTTTTACGTGTACCATGGATTTTGTTAAAGTCTCTTCAGAATGTCTGTCTAAAGCCTACTGATCTGTTTCACCTGATCTATGACAAGATTGTACCTTTTCTATCCCTGACTGTAAGAAAACACAATCTGACAGAAACAATACACATCCAGTCCCTGATCTTGAAACAGAAAAAGTAGATTCACCTTACCTGAGCCCACATGACTGATCGCTGATTCGCAGAAAACCCGTCCTTCAGTCGCAGATCAGAAAGTGGCTGGCCTCTTTTGACGACAATTCAGTCGGAGGACTTTTCACATAAGAAGAACCGATTTGGTTTCTTCCCCGTACGGTTTCAGCCACCTGGCCGTCTGATCCGAGGTGAAGTGAGGGATTCTGACTCGAGGGACCAATCTGTAAAGGAAAACACAAAGATCAATGCACGTAAGGTTCAAGTAAGGCACCCTTTATTACTTGCAGCAAGGAGACAAAGCATGTAAGCACAAGGTTTGTCTGATTTTCCATAGTTCAGCAAGCTATTCTTATACAGTTCTCTGCATGTACACAAGAAAATATTGTTAGATTTACTGCTGACATGATCAGAAAAGAAGACATTGTTAGATTTACTGCTGACATGGTCAGAAAATTGCTGTCTTGCAAAACATGTTTGAGAAAAACAACCTGGCCTTGGGCTAATTTCAGCCCTCCTTTGTTTCTTACACTTCTTCAGCTGTTCAGTTCTTGATATGATACATTTGCCCAGGGTCAAGATACAACCCTGGCCTCAATACACATTCTGCTGACTATGGTAGACTTTCAAGCCTCAATTGTTCTCTTATTAAGGTTTCCTGCAGCTGCACATATTTCACACAGAATAAGCAGAATAAACGTATTAATTTATTTTTAACCCTAAATGCATCTAAGCTTGCACATTGCAGTTATACATTTTCTTAACAGTATTTGTCTGTAAATCCCTTATTTCAGGCTACTCCTACCCATGGAAGAGCATTGATGGAACAGTGCCAGCTGACAGCAAGTCAGCCTTACACAAAAAACTATGTGAAACTAAAATTCCACTGGAACCTGTTTTGGTTTGATATCTCCCAAGCCAAATAAACCTTGCAAAGTAGATCTTCATGTCATGGCTAGAAGAAGGCAATCTGAATACATAAAATACATTAAGAAAAAATAGCCGTGATATTTGTATGTGTGTGTGTGTTTGTGTGTTTGTGTGTGTACTGGGGGGGGACGTAGAAGGTTGGTGGCTCTGAAGCAACTTCTATTCAGCTGATGTGCAAGTGGCCATCAGTCCATAAAGCATATGACAGGTAAGAAACTTGCAACAAGCATGGCTACAGGACGAGGTTACTAACATAACTTTAGAGGCTGGATTAACCCATCCAGAAACAAAAACAAGTGAATATACAGTCCTTTTGGTTTTCAACAAATGCATTATAGTATGCACGTTCTTTTAGTCAGGAACAGAATAACAGCACTGACTGACACTTATTTATTGCAGCTTGACATTGTCCTTCCAATGTCCCATGAGAGGAGATGTAAGCTGCGACTATTCCTCCACAAAGATCAGCACATAAATGATATCTCGGATATGAAGATACTACATAACATATAATTGCCATTGCAAGAATCAATGTAACTTCTAATGCTGTGATTTAGTAGGTGGAGCTGTAAACTTAAAAAAAAAACATAATTACCATAGTTACCTTGAATTGCTTAGCTCACTATTATTTACACATCACTGACACCTTGGTCTCCATTATGTCACAATGCTAATTCACAGTAGCTAAATTACTTTCTCATTCTGCTTCATTCTAATGATTCAGTCCCAACAAACAGCTGCTCAAAGCATCATTGAACGACAGGAAAAGTTTCAGCTTTTAACATCGCATCAGAACTAGAACAGCATTACCACTGGAGAAGTACCCATTTTAAACAAAACTAATTTGCTAAAATTTTTGTCAAACATAAGATGTGAAACATGAAACAAAGCCATAATTTAAAAAGGTAATGTTGCCTTATAAAACATAAATAAATGTTAGAGCATTTAGTGATATAGTCAAGCAGATGTTTTCAGTAATTTGTTGGGGATGGAACTCTGTAATTAGGGGAAGGGCTAAGTGTGAAATTTGAAACTGATCCAAGAACATTTTGTTCAGGGAGATATTTTTCAGAACTGACTTCCTGGATAAAGTGTACATGGAGGGGTCTACTTCAGTAGGGATGAGTTGTGCTTGTCAACATGATTCAGGCAATTGGTATTCCCATATGGAACTCCCTTCTACTTTGCTCTGCCATGGACTGAACCCACAAGTGCAAGGCCTGGTGTTTCCTTTTAAGTTGGCAGCAAACTTAAGAACACAAAAATTGTCACTGCTTAATTCCTTAGTATCATTTAAGCTGCACCTCATATATAGCTGGTAACTCCCAGAGCAATTTATAGGAGGCAGGAGAAAATATCAAGCAGTATGAGGGTCTTTATTCATTGTCTCACTTATCTTTCCCTGTTGTCAGTGGGGAAATGAAGAACAAGAACAGTGCAATGCAAAGAACAGAATCTGCCTGGGATGCAACTACACAGCCAGAGCATAAAAGGAGGCATTTGAAGAATGTAGTGACGCTAAAACCCACAGAGAAGCAGTTGCATCATCAGCCATTTGAGCCCCAAATCACAAAGTGTGGTCCCCACTACCAACTGCTTTCAGAGATTGGGCGTGGCGGCTTTGGTTTTGTGTATGAAGCAGTGAACCGCTACTCAGGAAAGCATGTAGCAGTGAAAAAGATCCCCTGTGATGGACCTGAGAAGCTGGAGCTCGCACTGCGTGAGTTTTGGGTGTTTAACAGCTTTGGACAGACACATGAGAATATAGTTGAGTTTGAGGAGTGTGTACTGCAGTGCAACGGGATAGGGCAGAGACTGAAACACAGCAGCCAGTGCTCAGACCTTTTCCTGCAGCTCATAGAGACATCGCTAAAAGGTAATTCATATATTTAATATGGTCTTTTTTTAATGTTTCACTTTGTTAGCCACATACCCATTAGTTTATTGATGCTGGAGCAGTACACACAACATTTCATTGTTTTTCTAAATTAAAAAAACAAAATCAACTAGGGGTTAACTTTCAGTGTTCAGGGTAAGGTAAATGAAAATGAGTTAAGTCCTAGCTGTACATTTGCTTTATCTAATGTAAGGTGCATTTTTTGTTAATGAACTCCCCCCCCCCCTCTAATCTGGGGATAATGTCCTGCAAACAGGTTTTGGAGTGGTCACCAATTTTTGCTGAGGTAGCCAAGACCTATGGTTTTGCAACATATAAGCAGCTTGATGCACCTTCCTCTCATTGACTGTAAACTTATCACTAGTGTTATTGTTCTCTGTTATCATATATTCACCATACCAGATGTGGAGGAGCTTACACCTGCATCTTAGGGTTCCTGGCATTTTTATAAGTAATATTCGTAATCTGGTAACTTTCTTCTTGGAAGCATAAAACTTTTTGGTGGGTACAATCTGTTACTTGTATGTTATGTTATGTTACTTATATGTGAATGCCTGATTTTCATCTTCATATTCACATTACTTTTTCTACACTTCCACTATTTCTTCAGTGGATTTTTTGGGCGCTCACTTTGCTAAAAGAAGGAATCTCTGCATATGCTACTGTGGTATTCACTTGTGTTTCTCACATTTCCAGGCCTCATGTTTCTCAGATCCTCAGCCTCTTTTTTTTTTTTGGTGTGTTGCATGATTTCATGACTGACCTGAATAGCTTTGGCTGCTTTTATGTATTTGCATTTTGTGCACTGATTTGCTCTGAAAGCTGGGGTCTGGGTGGTTATGTAGCCTGTGGGCATGGCACGCTCTCTGGAGTGATTATCCTGTAAGTATTATATGTTTTGTTTTCCTCATACATTTTATTTTATTTAACATTTGTTTACCAGGAAAGTCTGACATGGAAGGAAGACAATTTTCAGAAGAGGCCCGGGGAGAAACGCTCCAAATGCATATCTTTGAAAAGTAGGAGGAAACCGGAGAACCCAGGGGAAACCCACATGAATGCAGGGAGGACATGCCGACTCCACACCAAAGGCACTCCAGCCGAGAATCGAATCAGAGAACCTTTTGCTGTGAGCCAACAATGCTACCGCTGCACCACTGTGCCATCCATAATTGGGCACTTGCCCATTTTCCCTTCTGTTGGCATATTTTTCTTTATTTTGTCATTCTGATGCGTCTGAACTCCCAAGACAGAAATATGTAATCTGTCTTTAATACCTCTTCTGAAGAATGCAGCAACACTCTTATCATTAAAATCTGTTTTGGAACTTGAAGCAAAGACTGTAGTGTGGGCTAGAGCATAAACACAGCCTTTTGATTTTCCTATTTTCAAATGCAAGTGCCCAATTTGCTGAGCTTCTATCAGTAAAACATGCCTGCAGTAGCATTATATATTATGAGATTTCTGTTTTTAAGGCAAAGAGGGGTGGATAAAGTTTTCAAACAAATGGCTGTGGAGAAACTGAGAGGGTAGATAATACTCATACTGCCTTGCCCTGCACTTCTTATTGAATAAAAAATGCCACCCACAGCTATACTTCCCATGTCTTACTAAACACAACCAGTCCATGCAACACCATGCTGTACTGTAACCCTAGACATTTATTCTATCTTCTTCACAGATAACATAGTTTGGGAGGACTGTGGTATGTGTGAATGCCTGCAGCTTCAGTTCAATGCATTAACTGAAACACTTTGTTTTCTACTTCAGTTCAATGCATTAACTGATCCACTTTGTTTTCTGCTCAAGAGCTCAGTGATGCAGAAGAAAAGTTTCTAAGCATATACATAACAAAATAATAAATTAATTAGAAATCTGAATTTTCTCAGATTTATAGAACATGTATCCAATTTCCAGAGTGACTTGTACAGAAAATAAATGTAAAAAAGGTAACAATTTAAAAATAAAAAAACAAAAAAGGTTCAACATTGACATTACAAGATAGTGATGTACTAGTTATCATTGCTAATTAATGACTGCTAATGCCTGTTTATATGCTCCAACTTAAGATTTCTTAGCGAGAATAAGTGAATTTATTTACTGGCTTTTACTTAAAGTAAAAAAGAAAAGTAAAAAGTAAAGTGTATTATTCGCAATGTAATGATGGTATAAAAGCCATCACAGTATGATTACATTTGTCATACACAATTTTAATTTTCACATAGATTTAACACTAACCATGTAGCATTGACACAAATCAGAGAACTTATACATTGATACCAACTACAATTTTGTTGGTAGCACTTAGAAAAATACCTATAAAACAAGTATTCAAAGTGGTATCCTCTCTGTCCCTTATTAATCACAATGTATTTAGACACTTAAACAAAGAAACTCTAGGTCTCTTCTATAACAGGAAATTCTTGACTATACAGGATGCCTGTTGACTATCTCTGACAGGGACTTGGAGTCCCCTTTCCAAGGACTGGAGGCATTCCTGGACATTTCAGGGTATAAAATCAATGTCCAAAAGACAAAAGCCATCAAGTTCAATTATAATCCATCCTCAGGGATTAGACATGTGTATCACTTTTTGAAAGATATAGACCAAATTATTTACTTACTTACCTTCCTCATCTGCAGAGTTGGGCTCTAGGGACATCTTATTTAAAGGCAAAAATGAAAATCTATTTGCCTGGAGTTCTTACAAAGACTTCAGCCAGTTTTGTGGCTTGCTTCCCTATTTTTGATGTTTAAATTTAAAAAGTAGTCTTCTGAGGTTTTTGTACTGGGGACACACCCACAATTCAGTGGAAGCTATTTACTCTACAAGCATTGCAAAGAGGACCATAGTTACCAGATCTGGAGTTCTGTAATAGTCTTCTAGGTTTATAAAACTTTATGGGCTGTTAGTGGCTTGTTATGGATCAAGCTGGAAGGATACGGTTCTTTTACCTTTGGTGGTCTTATAAGACTATCTAAGAGGTATGGAATGAAAAGAGAAAACCAGTTCAGAGTGGTCTGTGTGGTGCTACACAGCTCCTTAGGGTCACACAGTGGCCATTTCTAAGACAGGCTCTACAAACATGTTAGAGGATATCCTGACAAGTAGTCTTTATAAACTGTGGAGTTTACAAGTGTATGACATCATGTGGCAGCTGTATTGTTGAGGTGACCTGATGATCCAGATACACTTTTTGGAATACTTTAAGGTGGCAGAATAGCATGTTTTCATGTGGATATAGGGAGTGGGTCCTAATGTGAGGGAATTTCTTGGGAGGCTACTAAACTCCCTTAAGAAAACCAAACTGTATACAGTTAATCAACCAGATTGGCTATTGTGGATAAACTGTTTAGAAGAGAATAGAGGGGAGAAATTGTCTAAAAATTTGCAGGGAAATAGAGGTGACTGAAAGGCACAGAGTAATGGCAGCAGGAATTAAAAAGTAATTTTGTTTGTATGGATGAAAATGCCACTTCAGATATTTCTACATTCCATCAAGGGTGGCTCAAATGTTTCCATTAGTCTTCTCTGCCTGCTGGATGTACAGTGAGGAGGCCTTAGGGGGCTGGCCCTAGGAGATTGAATGCATATTTTTAGGGAGCACTTGAGTCTGGAGACATTTAAAAAGTTCTTGTAATCAAGGCCTTTTATAACACATTATTGTCTTAAATGTCTTAAAACTGGACAATGATATAGTTTTCCTTAAATTCAATGGTAGCCTGTTCTAGTAATAAGCAGTTGTGTAAGAAATGGATTTAGTCCTATACATGCTTGTACGGGAATTCCATTTAGATGTAACATAGCTATGTCTACAGATTCTACTACTCTGAAGCAATTCTAAGTTGAAAATGGACTTCATTTGCTCAGCATGTAGTGCATTAAAACTTTTCCTCATAGACAGCAATAACACAAAGAATATAGACCCAATTATTAGAGTCCAACAAAATAGTCCAGTTGTGTACCCTTAAGAATACTTCTTGCAAACGTCCTCTGAACCCCCTTCAAGAATAAGCAATTTTCCCTTAATGTAGGCAAAAAACAAACAACTGTTTTCAAGTGTCAGCGTTTGATAAGCATTAAATAAATTTAACCAATGTCAATACACAACATGAGGTGATATTTCTCAAAATAAACTCAGAGGCAAAAAACAGGCTTGTTTCTTCCTACCTGTACATGATTTTTAAATGAAAAATTAAAGAAGACGGTACAACTTAGACCTTTATATTCTGTAACTAGTACAATAAAAGATTAACACAGCAACAGATGTAACTTAGGCTGAACTCAACCAAAGTACACTGGGCCACATTTGTCTAGATTAATTTTTAGCCTATTGTCAATCATCCATGAATGGACTCTACTAATAAAGTTACTCAAAAATGTTATGGTCCTCTGGCTTTGTTATTACAGTGCCAATTGTTAAACCATCAGCATATTTTTCCATCCAGAAATTGTTACACAGGAGGATTTGGGAAAAGACCATATTGAAAAGGACTGGTGCTAGCACTGACCCCTGTGGAACTCCAGCCTTGGTAGGTATCTAATCTTAATTATAGCTACTAATCATTAAAGTCCATTTGTAAGCCAAGTGGAAAAAGTAATAATTAATGGATTCACAGAGATGTCAATCATATATTCCACTATCATGTGATCAGGAATGGTACTGAATTTTTTAAACAAATCTAGAAATACCACCCCTGCACTAACTCCATGGTCCAAGGCTATACTCATCGATTCATAAAAGTCTGTCAAGTTAGACAAAGTAGACTTTCATTTACAGAAACCATGCTGATATAAATGAACCATTAGACCAGTTTTGCCATCAATCTATAATTAAGACATGAGACATCTTTCAAAACACTTTCCCACAAGAAGTATCAAACTAATTGTATGGTAATTTGAAATTTTGTCCACACCTCTTCCTTTGTGGATTGGAACAACAGTTGCAGACTTCCATCTCTGTAGAACAAAGCCAATAAGTAATTTATGATTAAACAACATGACTAGGGGTGTAAAATAGATATCATTATTTCTTTCACAATTTTATAATTACTGATGTAGATGGCGTTATGCATTTGTTGCATGTTGTTTTTTCATCATATTTTTGTATTTCCTTAAGAGTTTATACACCACGGACTCAATACTTTTAGCAATTTCACTTTACAGATGTCTAATGGATGTTGTGCATATTATGGTTTATGCTAATGTTTGGGAGAACTCTTTTTTTTTTTCAAGTTATTCTTTATCTTCATCGAGTTTGTAAACACTGATGGCTAATAAACGTATTCTGCTTCAAAATATTTAAGCCAGTACTCCTTGCCACAATTATAGATATCCTAATTTTCACAATGTACTTGCTGTTTATTTTTTAAACTGATGATATATTGAAGTCTCCACATATAGTAGAAGAGGATTCCACAACTTTGCCGATAAGAAAGAGAAAACTCTAAGCATTCAAGTAAAATTTGGTGTTGATTCAAAGTCAGATTATCAAAATATGAATTTTGAAGGGCTAGGGTATAATGTCTGAACACTGATGATTTTAGGGTAGGGCAGTTTTTTCACGTCTATATTAGATGAACGAAAGTTCATCTTAGCGAACGCGAATATTGTGGAACTCAAAACTACAATTGTGAGATCGCGGTACAGTGAAGATGGGAATATGTGCCCTTTCCTCACTGTAGTTTGATCTCGGAGTTGAAATATATATTTAGCGGGGTGTGTGGGTGGCACAGCCCCCCACAATTGCAGTTTTGAGTACCTGGATATTCGCTCATGTGAGCGTTCGCCAAGATGAACTTTCGTTCATCTAATATAGACCCGTTTTTTTCTGCTATAAAACGTTAAATATAAAACTGACTGAGGATAAAACTGTATGAAAGAAAGCATTATTTTTCTTTAATAGGTAATACAGTGATTTTTCTGCCGATATGGTGTATAAAACTGATGAGAAATGACCCAGTAACATTGTTGCTGCTGGAAGACCAGAAGGTTGTGGATTCCATTCATACTTCAGCTGATTGGTTTGCTGACACTGCAGTACACCAATAGGGGAGTGCTGCACATGAGTGTGTTGTTCTTCAGATTAGCCTTTAAACGTAGGTCCCATCTGCTTGAGTTGTTTGTACCTCAGGTGGATATAAACAAATGTACAAATATATAGATACCTAGCTATATTTACACATATTCATAATTTTCCTTACAATCATAATAAATTTTCATCCTCATTAGGCCCCAATTTTCCATAACCACCATCTTATTTTATTTAAATTATTTTATTTAATGTTGTTGTTAAACTCCATTTACCAGAAAACATAATTTAATTTATTCTTTCATTCCACATAACCCATATGACATAAAATAACTTTATATATTCTTTTAACATATTCTTTACCTATATTCTTATAATATACATATTCAAAGGGTAGCCACCTGGCGGTGTAAACATTGGCTCTAGTTGACTGTCACTGTTAAAATGGCACCCAGACCACATGTGCAAAAATGGAAAAAAGGAGTTGTGGATGGATGAATGAATTTAATCATATCCATGTTTATTTTATTCACTTCTTTTATATATTTGAAAAAATATTTTTATATGGTGTGACATCTCCACGCTGGGCCAGTAATCAAGGAGCCTAAATCCTCACCACTGACACAGGAGAGGGATGTTCACTTGGAATACAAATGGATACACTCAGTATTTCCAGATGCAGATCTCTCTGTATCGAGCACAATTTCCCTTAAGAGCACACAGGGCTCACTCTCAGCCCGGGGTCTGAGTGTCTCTATCTGTCTCTCTCCAGATCTCCAATAAGGCTCCCCAATGGCACTGTGAAACCAGTGCTTTATGTCCCTGCCCCAAGTAGCTGACACACACACTCGGAGATTTAACTTTCACACACACACACACACACACACACACACACACACACACACACACACACACACACACACACACACACACACACCTGTGAAAGGCTGACAAAGAATACCTGCTCTACCAACTTTGCCCAGACTATAAGGTAGATTCACTGCCACCAGGCAGTTACTATAAGGCTCTTAAAAGGGTATCCAGTTATGTGAGTAAAGTTAATATTAATACAAATGGTAATGTTGACCAAACAGCAAGGCTTTCAGGAGTGGCCAGAGTTATCACCAAATCAATATATGCACATATTCATAAAGCTTAAATGTTTTCTAAAAAAGACTATCCACAATGAAATGTTTAAATATATTTAATAATAAAAGAACAATAAAATACTAAATATATATTTACAGTAAACACCAGAGTTTCAATCCTAGAAGAGATTAAACATAGCACGGGTGGAAAGTTTCATACAGTTATAGAAAAACAGTATTTAGCTA
This sequence comes from Protopterus annectens, assembly GCF_019279795.1. NCBI lineage: Eukaryota > Metazoa > Chordata > Ceratodontiformes > Protopteridae > Protopterus > Protopterus annectens. The sequence continues at coordinate 818,345,116 of NC_056746.1, forward strand.
GTCTCACTATATTTTCCTGACTAATCTAAAGATTATTTTTCCCTAGTTAAGTTACTTACTGACTAGAGCAAGGCAAGATAATGTGAGTGAGTGGTCCTTATTGTCAGATCCAAGGTAGAGTACAGAAAGCTGAGAGCAAACTCCTACTAATACCTAAATACTATTTTGGCTTACAGAATAACATCACACACATCTAATCATCTGACTCTATTTCCCATGATATCACCAACACTTGAAGCTGGCAGGATTTTAGTACCTATGTGTTACCATACACACAGATAGAGCTTTGCTCAGATCTCCTGGAAGTCATAAAACCATAAAACCATTCAGTCTTCCTACAGGAGCTAGCAACTATTCTAGCACAGGCATTGTGTCTCTGGCTCCATTCAAAACTGTGGGATAATATCTTTATGATTTAACCCATAAAGTAATTTAATTTCAAGAATATTTTGCAAAGTCAGGTGGATTAACATTAACCTCTTTACTTCCAGTATATGCTGTTACAATGTATGCATTTAAACAGTTACAAGAATGCATGTACATTTATTTTCCTTCCAGCAGACAATACTGTTGATACATTTTAACACAAGCAAACCTCACAAATACATTTTCAGCACAAATATCTGTACACATCAGTTTGATTTACAAATGACATATAATTATTTACAAACTTCCAGCTATCTTTGCTAGCATATGTTACAAATCCACTTCCCTATTTCTCCTGGCATAGCTGTCAGTACCTCCTATCATCACACATATCATATTTCCTTTTACCGGTAATTTATATATTACCAGTCTCTACAAAAATAAAATCCTGGCATTCAACTTTCTGATTACACAATTTGCTTCCTGTGTTTATGCTTTAATTTTTTTCATATGTTAAATATTCCCATAGTTTTACATAGTAATGTTTATCATTACATTGTTATACCATATTTTTCGTTTTTTTTCTATATTATCAATTTTTATTTTCCACAAAAATATTTTTTCTTGGTAATTTTTTATTTCTTCATTTATATACTCTTTTTTACCATACCCCAACATTTATCATACTTATATTTATACACTTTTACTACTAATCTCTCATCTATATCATTTATTCACCTCATTCTACAAATTTAACAAAGCAACATATACCACTGAGTTAATTAGCCCTAAATCATCATCATCTTTATTTTATACACAAAACTCGCCTTTATTGAGTTTAATCTAGAACCCCATCTAAATGAAAAAAAATGAGCTGCAGCAATTCCTTTTCAACTACTGTTGGCAGCATAAATACACTTGATAAGTATGATGTTTTTCCTATCAGTACTAAATTTATCAAATAAGCCTTTTTTCTGAATGATAACAGGTTTGTTTTATTTATTCTATTGTTTTTCACACTGAATTCTACTTACATCTTTATTCCCAAATGTTATACTTAACACAGAAATTTCATTCATAGTAAAAATATATAACCCCTATCTTTTCTACATCACCTAAACCTTTACTTTTCTCATTATTTAAAGCCAACCTTATCACCTTTAGATGCTAATTTGTGCAAATTATTACTTCCTTTATCCATATTTTGCTACTATATGTTAAAATAATTGGAATTCTTAACTCTTCAGGTGTTATATATATATCCTCCTCCTTCATCTTGTAATTTATTTTACATACTATCACATTCATAACTAATGCAAAGAGTATACAACTCATTGGGCATCCCTGTCCTACACTACTCTTCATATGTACCTCTTCACTTAACCAGCCATTTACAAGTATTTTTACTCTATTACTGCTATATGCTGACATACATAATTTCCTAACTTTCTCACTTGTTTCATTATTCCCTATAAGATTTCATGTCCAGTTGTATTAAATGCCTTATTAAGGTTTATATCATGATTTTTGCTTTTTCTTCTTTTCTATCATAATATCATCCATAGTTTCTCTAACTTTCATTAATAATTCTTGACAGCCCTTCCCCTTTATATTATATGCACTACTTTCCATAATATTTTTCATTTTAGTTTCAAATCACATTTGCATTATTTTCATAAAGATCTCATAATCATTATTATTCAGTACTATCGGTCTTCAGTTTTTAATTGTTTTCCATCTTCCTTCTTTCATATGAATTTAAATATTCCACTACATAATTCTTTATACATAAAACCGTCATTTAACCATTCATTCAAAATCTTTAAAAAATATTTTTTGCCAATCCCTTAATATTTTATGCATTTTATACCCTATTCCATCTGGTCCTGCAGCCAAATCGGTATTTATCTGTCATAATACTTTTATCATATAAAGAAATCTCCTTTTCCAACTCCTTATTCTCTTTTTATGTTATTTTTTTTTTACTTTCCATCTTTTTTCACTGCCTTTTTTATTTAAAACATTTATTGTACATATTCTACACTATTCTTACTATTTTCCTGAATTTTTCTGTTTTTCCTTTCACATTATTTCTTTCATTAACACTACCATTGTCCTTTACTAATCTGCTTAAGTAATTTGATATATATTCTCTTTTTCCTTGTAAAATATATTTCTTCTTATATAACAATTCTTGAATTTTTTTCTTGATTTCTTTCACATAATTCGTTTTTTTGTCAAAGTACTTTCTACCATTATGTTCTAAATCTACCAATGCATCACATGTTCTTTTATATTTTTCTTTCTCTACTTTTCTCACATCATGTTGCCACTATAAAAAACATTTTTTTTATATTTTTCCTTAAATATCATCTACCATTCAGACCAATTTTTATAAAATCTTTTCATAATAATATGTTCTTTCCTTAACTGTATTACTAATCTTTTTCCTTCTTCATTCCATGCTTTCACATTTATCATTTTTATTCCTTTGTTTATTTTTATAAATTCATTGTTTTCCTTTATCTGTAGCCATACTGCAAGATGATCAAAAAATCATGTTTCAGCTGCCTCACCTTCTACTATAGTTAAACATTCTGACACAGTAAAACAACCTGTTCAGTTCTATGCGAACCCTTACTGTAAGTCCATGATTTTTGTCATAAAGTTTTAACTTACCACATCTTATAACTTCTAACATTTTTCTTTTATTTCCTTTTTTTATACTTGTCTCTTATATCACAGTTAAAGTCTCCTGTTATTATAATACTCATATTTATCACTACATAGTCTAAAACCGGAAGAAATAAGCTTTTTCTTTCTTTACAATTAGTATGAGCATATATTTTTTAATTCTATGTACTTGTTCTTTCCATTTTAAATCTACAAGGGTTAATCTTCCCATTTTTACTAAAGTTACATCTAATATCTTTACTGTATATCTACAGAATAAAGCTCTTCTAGAACATCTCTCATTTCCCAAATTCCAGATTATCTTTCCTCCCTACAGTTTATCTGTTTTTTCATTTATTTATTTATTATTTATTTATTAACCGGGAAAGTCCACTGGGCCTGAAATGAGCCTATTTTCAGAGGAGGCTCAGGGAGAAAAGCTCTACAAAGAAACATACAAAGAGAATATAATCATGTAAACAGAAAACAAAAACATACAGTACAGTTACATTGCCTGAAACTGGTAATAGAAGCAATGGTACAAAAATATAAATTTTATATTTAATCTATAATAATATTTGTATGTAAAATCATTTGTTAAAAAATCTTGTGTCTTCTAATATCATTGCATCTACATCATATGTATTACATCATTCCAAAACCCCTATTCTTTTTACTATAATCACAATACTACACACATTTACAGAAAGCACTCTGAAATTTTAATTTTTCCATTAGATTTGCAGTTTCATAAGTTCATAGCTGATTATAAGAATAGCTGCCTTAATGGGCCATTCCAAGCCTAGCCAGTTTGCCTCCTAAAGGTGAGACTCAAACACTGTACCTTGTGTCTGTGAGTCAAACACCTTAACCATTATGAAACCCCCCAATCATTAGCTGTATATATTCTTTTTAACCATTTCCTTTCTTTTTTTAGTACTTATTCCTTTAAATGTTATTTTTCTGTCTTTTGCACTTTTACCAGAAGAATTACGCTATCCGTTTAATATCTCCCAACCTATATCTTCTTCATCTCTTATTTCAGAGCCTTCTTCTCTTTCCTCTTTATTTTTTCTCATCTAATTTTCTATTTCTTCTGCTTTTAAAATTTCTTTTCTTTGTTCACTTTATTCTCTTTCTTTTTCTTTACTCTTATTTTCATTTTTTACAATCCATCCATAAATGTCCAATTTTGTTACATTTCGAGTCATATTTTTGCATCATATCCCATTTCCTCACAAATATGTCCTTTTCTTTTATCACAATTACTTATCAAATGTCCTTTTTTTCCACAAAAAAAAACATGTTGTGGGTTGTCCCCAGTATTTTAAACACCCCTATTCCCCTCCACATTTGTCATGCTTGGTATATGTATAATTTGTTCACTTTCTATTTTAACACAATATTACAATCCCATCCACCAATCTATAAACCCATTTTATCATAAACATTTGTAATGTCCAGTATTTCTTTACATAAAGTTTTTAAATGCCCTTTCAGAGTCTCTGTTTCCACCTCTGTTTAAAATTGTACATGAATTTTCTTTCCCTCTTAAATGCTTTTAGCACATAAAGATTCCATGGGTTACAGTTTTTCTTTTCTCATATTCTTTGAGAAAATTTTCCATTGGGGAAACAGTCTCAAATATAATGTCACAAAATGTCTATTTGTTAATAAGAATAAATGCTCCTACCTCATGTACTTTTAACCCAAATGAGCTATTAAACTGTCCCACACTTCATACCTGTCCATTTCTTTGTCTTATTTACTTTTAACCCTTACCATGTACTTCTGTTTTTCATTTTCTTTTGCCTGTTTCTTTTCTGTTACTCCCCTTTTGCCTTCTTTTACATTCTCTGCATATGTTTTCTTTTCCATCTCACCGCTATTCTTCAGGATTGCCTCTGCATCCTCTTTTTGTATCTTCTCCATAATGTCCTCCCAGGAAATGCCTCCTTCATTTGCTGGCTCATTCTGTATCACCATTTCTTAACCCTCCCAACTGGAAGGTTGTAATTATACATCCATCAGTTGCTGACTCATCTCCATCAAATAGATTTCTTTGAAACAGCTCCTCAGAATCCTGCATGCATTCTCTCATCTCAATATTGGCTTTCTCCTCCATTTCTCTCATCACTTGTTACCTCCTCCTCTTTCTCTCTCTCTCTCTCCATCTGCCTTCCTGTTTCTCCAGGCCACCTCCATGCCTGGAATGAGAATAAGAAGTACTCATGCAAAATGGGTCCTACTATCAACAACGATGAGTAGGAGAAGTTCCCTCATCCCCTGACCAAATTTCTCCTGGTAGTACAAATACTACCTTGGATCTCTTTGCAAAAAAAAGCCATTAGCCTAGTGGGACTAACACAGTCAACAAAGGAAAAATAAAAAGAAAGAAAGTAACATACAGTTGAACAACACTATTAGGAGTGTAGCAATAGATGCCATTGCTTCTTTCTTAAAGAACCTGGGATATAGATTTGCCCTGGACTACAATCACTCTTAATTTTGTTCAGAAATATTATCTGAAAGCCCTATTAGTGTTTGTTGTAGAAAGTGCATCACATGAGAATGTAAGCAGAAGATTTTATCTTCTGATGTGTAACTACTGGATTTGATGAAACCTATATTTAGTATTGGCCACAAAGGATCCTAAATTAAAAGAGAAAACTATGAATACATGAAAAAATATTATAAATAGGATCATAGGAGATTACTAGGCTATTGACCTGGAGGTCATTTTAAGCCTACCCATTTCATCCCAAAGCCTACCCATTTCATCCCAATGCAATAGCATAGACATGCTAGTCAATACCCAAGATTGCATTTAGTAATGACTGTCCATGTCCAGGAGGGCTGTGACGAGTACAGGGGGTTATAACTTATTTTGCTCTCAAGGCGATGCCTTTACTAAAGTGTGCTACATAGAAAGCTTTCCTTACTACAGTAGACACATGGTGGTCGAAGTTATGGTCACAGTCAACTTGTGATCCTAGGTCCCTTACCACTTCATGGGTACTTAGGGTACTGTTGTTGATTTGATAATGTGAGGGGACATCGTTTATGCCAAATGGAATAATGATGCATTTATTTGCATTCAGTTTGAGACCGTGACTAATGCATCAGTTTACTGTATACTGACATCATTTGGGGATTCAATGATTGCACCTAGTTTGCAGTCATCTGCCAACTTGGTCAGTCACAACCCCTTTGTTTTGACCTGAACTTCTGAGCAGTATATACCAAACAGTAGGGGGCCCAGCAATGACCCCTGTGGCACCCCAATGGTAGCAGGTCTGCTGGTTGGTGTGGAGTCACCCACTTTGATAATGTGTGTCCGGTTTGTGAGCCAATTGGCAACACATCTTACAACGAAGGGGTTTACATTCAGCTTGTTAAGTTTATCGGTAATGCCTAATGTGGGATTGTGTTGAAAGCCTTTGCCAGGCTGAGGTATGCTGTGTACACAGATTTGCCCTCATCAATAGCCCTGGTCACATTTTCAAAGAAATCCACCAGATTTAACAGGCAGGATCTGCCCTTCACAAAACTAAATTGGGTAGGATCCAGGGTTTGGAGGTCACGTATGTCTTTATTTATGAGGTCCATAATGACATGTTCCACAGCCTTACAGATGAGGGTGGTCAGGCTTATGAGTCTGCAATTCCCTGGGTATGCTGTTAAGCCACCTTTGTGGAGGGAATAACTGTTGCTGTTCTTCATTCCGCAGGAACAAAGCCTGTGGTTGGGCTATGATTGGAAAGGATACTTAGTGGTGATGCTAGTTCATGTTTTAGCCTGTTTAGAAAACAGCCTGGGGTGTTGTCTGGTCCCATAGAGGCTGTGCTTTTTGCCTTGGAGCCCTGGACAAGGCGTTGAGGACCTGCTCTTCAGATATGTAGGGTGGGGGGGAGTTCGGGGAAAGGTTTGTAAGTTAGGAGGGGACAAGGGAATAGGTCTGCTAACAAGCTTGCTATATCTGTAGAGTCAGTGTATGTGATACCATTGGCCACTAGTTCTGCACCCTTTAGGTTACGTACATAGCTGCAAAAGGCCTTATGGTTATCCTTGGCTGTACTTGCTAAGTCTCTCTCAAAGGAGTCCTTGGAGGATTTGACAAGTTGTCATATTTACCTCTTGAGCCTCAGGAGGGTGCTTTTTCATTGTTGGGGTCTTGCCTTCATTTTCTTGGACAGCAACTTTTTGCATTTATTGTAAAGTGTGTTGATGTTGGATGTCCACCATGGCAGCTTGTTTTTACTTGGAGCTCTGACTTTGATTCTTTCTGGTATGGATGAGTTTATACACTTATGCAAATGATTGTATAGGGTAGTTATCACTTCCAGCTTGGGTTGGGGCTTGGAATGCATTTATACCTTCACTTAGGAGGGTACAGTTTGCCTTGGTGAAGTTTTCTTAGTCTGATTTCACCCTTTGTGAGTTCTGGTGTTAGTGTCAGCTGAAAGGTGACTTATTTGTGGTCAGTTTAACCTAATGAGGGTCCAACAGTTGCAGCAGTGCATCTGTTAGACATCGCATTTGATAGCTGAGTAAGCCCTTTTGTACACAAAGTCTAAACAACTCACTTAACCAGACACTGTTCCCATGTCTACCCTAAAGGAACATGCCTCATTTGATGTCACTTGAAGTGAATAACAGTTTGATCATGACCCACTGGAAATAACAGACAAACCATGCTGAAGGATATAAAGTAAAACTCCACTATGTAAAGTACTTTTAGCTTTTGGTGTTAACTGATGGGAGTTTTTTTAACAGTTCCAAAATGTGTTTTAGCCTTTGCAATGTTTTATTTATTCATGTTATTAAAGATAATTGAGGCTCTAACCAGAAGGCAGGATAGTTAAATGCATTGATTGTTACTTATTTATTTTACATTTGTTTACAGGGTGTGTCTGACTGGGCTAGTAGCCCATTTTCAGTGGAGGCCCAGGGAGAAAAGTTCCAAGTATATAATATTGCAATAAAACACATAAGGTTAACATGTGTTTCAGTGTAGTTAGTTTCTATTAACACAATTATTTAAAATGCTTTAGCATAACATCACAGAAGAAAACAGCATTTGAGGGGGGCAGATGACCATAGGAGAAGTTTATATGTTGTTTGTAAGTACTGAGAGTGGTCAAGAATTGGATGTTAGGGTAACATGCTATGACTTGTTGAGATAAGGCAGAAAAAAATGAATGGTAGTGTGATTAGTTGTGAGAGCTTGAATAATATTTTGAAATTAATAAAGAGAGTTGTAAAATGAAGAAAAAGCGGTGAGGTCTTGAGAGAAGAGTTGTAAAGGATTAGGAGTAGGAAGCGAAGAGTGAAGGCAGAGAGTGGAGTTTGGTCAGCCTGGGGAAGAGCAGGAACATATCTAGTTGTTTGTAAGATGTTCCTTGAGAAGTTTTTTGAAAGTGGTGGAGTTGGTTGTGAGAACTATTTGCTGGGGAATAGAGTTCCAGATTGTAGATATTTGTTTAGAGAACAGAGAGTCCCCATGACTATTATTTCATAATTTGTTGGATGAACGAAGGGGTCTAGTATTAGAGTAGGGCTGTACTAATTGTTTTAGGGCAAGGCAATTATCTTGTTGGTGTATGATGGTGAGTGGCAGTTAGCTGGTTGAAGTTTAAAAAATGTGGAAGTTTGATCCACTTTAGTTGGTGGAGAGTTAGGCAATGGCTGGATCTATTTGAATGGTTAGAGGTGAACCTGGCTATTTTATTGTAGCAGGTCTCTAGCTTATTAAGGTCAGTTTTTCTTAGATATGTAAAAACTGGGGAGGCATATAAGAGGGTGGATAGAAGATGTGTACTGGCAATGGCCTGTTTTGAAGTATTAGTGAGGAATGGCTCGGTTCTGTATAAAATCCCTAGTTTGATGTGTATTTTTTGATTGTCTGGGCTATGTGTTTGTCATTTTTAAGGGTGTTGTCGACGATGACACCTAGCAGCTTGGTTTGTGTTCCCCAGGTTCAGTTTTGGTCTTGTTGGAGCAGATAATGAAGGGGATGGGAAGCTGAGCTGCTTTGTTGTTTGAGAATAGCATTAATTTGGTTTTATTTGAGTTAAGTCTGAGTTGATTGAGAAACAGATATTGTTCCATGTCTGCAAATGCTTTCTGAGTTAATTGTAAGAGTTTAGGAACAGAGGTGGCTGCACAGGTGAAAGATGAATCATCAGCATATTGTACAATGAATGCTGGTTGGGTTGCTGAACTGAGGTTGTTAGCAAAAATGGTAAAAAGTAATGGTCCAAGAACTGAACCTTGTGGTACACCTACTGATACTGGTTGTACAGATGAGATTTCTTTTTGCCACTTGACTGCTTGTTGTTCAGACAAGTAGCTGTGGAACCACAGGATGGCTGTTTGGGAAAGGGTTAGGGAGACAAGTTTGTTGAGAAAATGTTGATGTGAAATTGTGTCAAAATCTTTTGATGGGTTGAGGAAGACAGATGATACAAATTGTCCTTTGTTTCTAAACTGATTAACCGTGTCTGTGAAATGAATGAGAGCAGTTGTGGTGCTGTGTTTTGGTCCAAACCCATGCTGAGAGTCGCAGAGAAGGTTATTGTCTAGTGAATAGCGGAATTAGTTGTGAATGTATGCATTTCTCGAAGATTTTAGCCAGGGGTGGAAATATTGTGACTGGCCTGTAGGTAGATAGTTGTGTGGAATTGCCACCTTTGTGAAGGGAGATAATGTATGATATTTTCCATATTTGTGGATATAATGTTCTGAGATGGAACGGTTGATTAAAAGAGAGATTGGGTATGAAATGCCGTCAGCTGCAAGTTTAAGAAACTCATTTGGGAGTTTGTCTGCTGTGAGAGGTGTTGGTTTTAGTTTTTTAAGGAGTTTGTTTATGTTGCTGGTTTGTATAGGTATGATGTAGAAAGACTTGTGATGGGAAGCAGAGCTGGATGGGACCATTAGTGGGGTGTTGCTGTCATTATTTAGCAGTGCTAGTACTGAACTTGTGAAGTATAAGTTGAATTGGGTGGTGGTGGACTCTGAGTTGTTAGGGGTTGATGGGGTAGGTGTCATACCTTTTTGGGGTTAATGAGTTGTGTTATGGCACAGAATTTCTGGGGGTTATTTTGATTTTTTCTTGAATTGAGGGTACTTACGTATGATCGCAACCAGACTGGGGACTATGCATAACTCCTGATGTTATCATGAAACAAGGGTTTTGTGCAGTGAAAAGGGGTCTGTGGACTGCAAATCAGGAATGCTTCACCTTGTCTGTGACAGGGGAATAGGAATTTGGATCTAATTTGTCTACCCGGGTCCGTCTTTTACCACAGCGCCTCCATACAAAATGAAATTAACAGGGCAGATGATAACAAGCAGCACTTTTACATTACCAAGCTCAGACTCTTTCACAGTCAAAAATAGTTAGGATAGAGTTTAGTCTTACTGATGATTCTTGTCGAAAAACCAATTAACCCCATATACAACATGGGGATTCTCCCCTTTCTTTTTCTGAAGCCTCTTAGGTAGGATGAAAACATGGAAGGTTCAGCTCTACATAAAGTCACATCAATATACAACCTTTAAAAATGCAGATGTAAACAAACACAAAAATGAAAAGGCTGACTGCCCGCTATTACAGGCAAGCTGGAACTGTATGTCTTAACCAACTGTTAGCCTCAGTTACGGCAGTAAAGGACTCAACCCGGAAGGTGGAATTGGGCCAGTATTCCTGTCCCTGTTGCAGAACCGAGGTGATAGGAAAGTGAGTTGGACTTTAAACGACCCTTGCCAATACAGGATAAATGATTTTCGGCATAACATTAGGAAGTAGGACGACTACCCAATCTGGTTGCGATAATGCGTAAGTACCGGATTGTGAAATATATATATATATATTTTATCAACTGTTATTTACTTTTTGACTGAGTTTCTTAAATGTTGATAATTAAGTAGGGATGATTATGCTGAGACTGTCCTATTAGGTGATGGTAAAATTAAAGAGTGCTGAACATAACAGAGGTATTAAAGTGTCGCAAACAACATAGTCTCAGTTTTACTGAAATTTAAGTAAGACAATTTTTCTCAAAATGATTCACAAGGGATATTATTTCACTGGAAATCCATGTCACAGTGACATCTGCATAAAAAACAGGAGAAATACGAAGAAGTGGAAGTACAAAATGTTGATGATGGTGGCCATCTGCATAGACTGATAACATGAATCATATTTTTCCACAGGATTCATAGGATTTCATGGCTGTTTTAGTCTAATGGCCATGCCAGCCTTGCCAATATTCACCTTCAGGCCTTATTTCCTTTCTCAAAGAGGGAGAAGCCAGTTACTCCTGTGATAAATTTGAGAGTCCATCCAGTCATCCAAGTTTAATGTGAAGGAAGATATAAAATCACATTGTTTAACCTACAAAGGAAGCTTTACCAGAGAAGGAAGGGAGGTCATTGTGTTTTGTTTATCTGCTGATGAAGGTCTGATGTTAGTTGAACTGTTTTTCTTAAAGATATATAGAAGATCATAGACCACTGGACCTCTAATGGCACAATAAGAAAATCACAGATCATCCCTCAGGAATCTATAGGATACAGAATACAGGTACAAAGCTTTTATCTCTTGATATCCAAGGTTCTTAAGACCAGATATTTTTTTTATTGGGAAACAGTGCCATTCAAATTTCAAAAGATGTCATGTGAAGTATATACAAAATGAAAAAAATGTACTCTATAATGGGTCTGATCACTGATGAATACAAGGGACAATAACATCTTTTGATATACGTAAAGTACGTACTAGGTGTGCGAAGTAAAAGTCTGTGCTAGTTTTGCTAAGTAGAAGGGGACAGTAACATCTTTTGATATAAGTGAAGTACATATTAGTTATGCTAAGTAGAAGGGCTTCTTGACAGCAGTTACCACATGATGATGATCAAAAGAGAGGGAACTGTCACCTCAGGTGCCCAGGTTCCCGACTATTTTTTCATTGAGTAAGGGGTTATTATCTATACTGTACATTATGAGTAAGTTCTGTTTTCCAAAACAAGCAATACTACACATACCTCTCAACCTCTCAGCGCAAGAAATCTGGACAAAGCCAGAAAGAATGGGGGGGGGGTCAAAAGCCCCAAAATAGAGACAGATTTTTAAATATTGCTCCTATAAACTTAGAAACGTGTTAGAATAACAGGTTTAGCAATATTATATATTTTCTGAAGGACACAAAGTCTGAAACTCAAATGTCTGTCATTACTTATTATTATTTAGTGACTTCAGTCCTCAGTGATTTGCCAGAAAACCACAAATTTTATGACAAACAGACCAAAAGTATTAGGCAAAAATCTGGACAGTTGAGAGGTATAATACTACACTATTTAGCATTCACTTTAAGTCCATTTTCTGGACACTAGGTATTTACTAAGGTAAGCTCTTTCTGAACGGTGCATTCATCTAAAGGGGTTTTAGCGATTCCACCTAGTTGCAGTCTGCACAGAGGCTCTAGTAATCATTTTGGAGATCAGTGAAGTAAATACCAAGCAGTAGGGGACCCAGCACTGACCCAAGGAGGACTCTACTGATTACCTCAATGCTATTTGGAGAGGCACATGCTACACAAACTATGGGGATTTTTGTCTTTTAACCAACTGGCAATCCATCTTACCAGAGCGGGATCTATGTAGCCTTGTAGCTCAGGGGTTAGACAGCTGCTCTAGTAAATCAGGGGGCCATGAGTTCAGATTTTATCAAGGCCTCTCTCCTTGTACTTTAGTCTGACAGTTGGTGCAAAGGGTTAAGACTGTAGTTCCTGTGGTACACGGCCTGATTTCCTCCATCCTCATTTGTCTGTGTGACCTCGAGTAAGTCATTTAACCAGACAGTGATTAACTGAGAATTTAGGCTGAGCTCCTCTATAGTCCACTGGACTACAAACCTAGAAACTACCTATGAACTAACAGTGGCAGCTTCCTTACAGTTCTGACATGAGTTATAGTACTGAATGCTTTGGCTAGATCAAGATAAGCTGCATGAACACCAAGGCCCATAGCCGGCCTTAGGCATAGGTCAACTAGGTGGCTGCCTAGGGCACTGCTCTAGCAGGGGCACTTTTCCAGTATTTATTAGGTGTAGGTAGACCAGGATGGGGGCACCGGGTAGTGTGGTGGAGGGCACCGTGGAGCCCTTTTGCCTAGGGCGCCAGTTGACCTAAGGCCACTCCTGAGGCCACTTTCCACAGCTGTGTAATCCTGTCAAAGAAGATTTAACAGACATGATCTCCCTTTGACAACTCCAAATTATTGCAGGTAAAGCTTAATGAGATTTTTTTATATCATAATTAATGAAATTAGTTGTGACATGCTCCATAGCTTTACAGCTCAGACTTGTAAGGCTGATCAGTCTGTAGTCCCTCAGTTCAGAGGTTGGGCCACTTTTGTGGAGGGGATTCACTACAGCAGTGCACCAGGATTCACATACTTAGCCTGTGGCTAGGCTTAGGCCAAACAATTGAGAAAGAAGTTCAACAGGAACCTGTCTGGTGCTGTTTAATGAGCAGTCAGCTTTATTATATGGAGACATGAAAGAAGTATTTTTGGTAAAGGTATGGTTACGTGGGTGATTTTTCAGCCAAATAAATGGAGAAGGTGATAAGCAATAATACTGAAGTAATACAAGTAATAACGGTAATTTGTTGTATAAAACAAAGTAAAAAGGCTATAGCCAGATCATTAAAGGCAGTCCCCAGTTAGTTTGCTATACATAAAAGAAGTGTGAAAGGTTTTAGTCAGATGATTAAAATAACCTCATAAGCTTGCTATTTTCCATTTTATGAATTATTTTTTCAGTGGATTTTGAGGTACTAGCTAAGGTACTGTTCACCTTTTATAAGCTTTATTCACTATTACTTAGTAGGCCATAAATATTAAGACATTCTGATAGCTCATGTAGTGTTGCCCTTGATAATATGCAAAAAGAGTTCAAGCAGAAATGGTACAAGAAGAGATCGGATTATCTAAGAAAGTAGTTCTGGAGAAATATGACAAGAAGACATCATCAGATGTGCTATGGTCCTTTTTTTTTTGGTAATGTTATGACTGTACATAACTTCCCAAAGAGAGAAAATGATGACTAATATGCTAAAGATGAAGTGAAATAAATGTGTCACAGACCTGAATAAACATCATAGTTAAATTGTCAGGGCTAGGGGAACTATAGTACTGAATTTTTCACATATACTAGTTTATGTTTTAAATGCTAACAAGAATGGGAGAAAAGGTTTGGGGTGGAGACGTTTTGTATGAATGTGTGTGTGGGTGTTTTATATATATATATATATATATATATATATACATACACACACACACACAAAGAGAGAGAGAGGGATATATAAATGTATATCTATCTATCTATCTATATATATATATATATATATATATATATATATATATATATATACACATAAAATATACATATAAAAAAAAACACTTTCTGAAATTCAATCAGTGAAGAAAATGTATATGAATATTTTAATTGATGTGTTTTTTTGGCTTCTGTCTTTATTGTCTATTTCATTTCTTTTCATTTATTATTTGTAATATTGTTATTTAGCATAGTTTGGAGCTTCTCTCCCCGGGTCTCCGCTGAAAATGGGCATGTATCCAGTTGGACTAGCCCGGTCTACAAATGTAAAATAAAATACAAATGAAATATATATATATATATATAATGATGTAATAAAACCCATGAGGCAATGGCTTATATATAGCAGCAAAAGATTCAGAGTAAGACTTCAGGCAGTAATTTACGAATAGCATCAAAACATGCCTTCCGGATAATGTAGGTTAAGTTATTTCTTTAGAACAGCAGTCACTTACTTATGCTGTGATTTCAGTACTACAGCATCAGATATGTTAATTCTCAAAGTAAGGTACTCTACTTGCAAAACATAGTTGACTTTATGTCTTTCCCATGCAGAAAAGTCTTGATTTGTTACAGTGAGCATGGAAATAGAGATGTTATAAACTGCAGTTTAGGCAGTAAGGCATTGTGGGTTCAGACTATCGTAACATTGTAATTTTAGGAGTCCATCCCTAATAGCAAACTAAAACACAAGTACAGTATTTTTTTAATCAAAACATGTATAATTCAATACAGTAACTAATAATCAGGCTATTTCCGACACCATGAGGTCATTGCTTAACAATTTCTGAAGGCCGAATTACATTCTCAAACTGGCAAACACATCTTCTGTCTTGCAAATCTCAGCATATGGCCTGCTCACAATTCTGGGGATAGTGTAGCAAGGGCTGCAGGCACTAGAAGAGTGAGGCACTGTTATGCCTGTTTGTGCCTTATGAAATTTTAATGAGGATGCAAAAATAACTTCAACAGCTGTCAAAAACAATCAGGAGAGTATGGAAAACGAGGGCAAAACCCTATCAACTCTTAATGTACGATTTCAGTCTCTCCAGCACCCATTTTCTTGCTGCAGTGGCATGCATGTCAGAAGATTTCGCAAGAACACTGATGCTGTGGCAACTTCCACAATGGATGATAGCTTAATGGCAGCAATAATCAGCTGCAACTGGAATTCTGTATCTCACTATCTAGTGGACTGCAGGCTAATCCCTGAAGGCTCCCTCAATATCCAGCTCTAGCAGCAGTCAAGGGTCATTTGTTCTTCAACCTCTATATGTGGATGGTCATCATGTAGGACAAATGGATGAGGACAACAATATCCAGAGGTTGCAGAAAGCCATTTGTCATCCAGCCAAAACCTCATTCCCTTCTCTTCACAGACATCACAACCCTGTCACGGGACAGGAATAAAGAGAGAGGTAATGACACACTTGCACAAGCCATTAGGTCCTGCTAGATGTGAAAACCAAGGAACTCTGGCTCATGTTCTTCCTCAGTAGCCTCAACCAGTTCATTCCAAAAGAATCTTTTGAATTTTTTATTTTTTTATTTCAGACATTCTGTACATAGTTAATAACTCCATGCCTTTCATCACTGTTAATATTTATAGATACTGTCTCTGATTTTATTTTATTTTGTGCACACTTTGTAATTAGCATTTCTAACTTAAAGAGACACTATCTCGTTCCTAAACTCAGCATCTTGTCTCGGACCGAAGGTGAAACATTACCACCCACTTAGCTTATCACCTCCCTCTTTGTGACATCATGCATGACGTTCTACATTCCCACCCACTCCATGCCTTTCCTTCTAATGTGTGTAAGTGCTCTAGTCCAATCCTGTTTTTGTTCCCTGTGGACTAAGATACCAACCTGTATTTGCGTTCCCCTGTTTCACGCAGTACTGCTTAGTGATTTTTCAATGGACTTGCTTACATCGACATACAACATCATAATTAGTTATTTCCCCCTGCTAAATCATCTACTTATGTCTACTCTAAACCACTGGTTTACTAAGCCCGATCTTCAAAACACTAACGGTCTTGAAGTACAGTAGCAGCAGTTAACTGTCTTTGTTTCTATTTCTTTCCAACATCCTTACCAGTTCTAACTCATTAAATTGCCATTTGCTATCAGCATTTGGCAGCAAACCACTCCGGGTTCAGTCACCTGAAAGTGAACAGCATGTGTGGATTGTTGATGTTTTCCGTCTCAGTATAACAACAGTGTCTTATTTAGGCCATTAAATGATGTTAGCTTTTTAGTACGTCACCGAGTGAAGTCACTACATAATTGCCAGCAATTGTTATACTTTACTTTTTCATATAATCAGCCAATATCAGCTGATGCAAAACGTGTCCTTCTATCAGCATTTGCAGTGCTTACTTCAGTATTTAGGTGGAGAAAGATGAATTTACTACTTTATTTTTTTTTTTAACTATGCTCCCGTGTGACCAGTGAGTACAAATGTCCACATGATGAAAAAGCGTAGCAGTTAAGGGAAATACTAGTTAGCCTGAGCCATTCTTTTGCATTTACATGTTGTTCAGAAAGCATCTTGATCTGCATCTCAGATACTTGCCTTTGTATCAAAGTGTAAAGACGTATTGTAGAGCAAATACACTTTTAACCACATTCCATTTACATGACAGATATTATCTTAAAAAAATACGAAAATGACTCTTTGTAATTTAGTACTTTCCGTGAGAGCTATGCTTTCCTACATAGCCACATTCAGCCACTCAGTACATGTAACTTCTGCAGAGGAAAATTAAATTGTTTATTTTTTCTTTCCTTTCTGATGCATGTTTGACTGTAGTGAATGCCGCTGCTGCAAATTTAGAATGCAACTATAATTTGCATCACACCCCCAAACAATGTCATTCTGCTTATGTCTTCATTTGTGCACGTATAATTTGTTGAATTAAATAATCCAACCACTTGGGCATTGTGATTTGACTGTCAGGTGATAACTGCCATTTTCTTATACAATGTGGGTGACAGAAGGGCAGCAGCAAAAGTGTTAAGAGTTACCGATCTTATGGAACAGGCAAACAGATCGGACTAGTTATTGTAAGGCTGTCAGGAAGTGTATTTTTTTAAATAAGTAATGTGGGTGATAGAAGGGCATAAGGCAGCAGCAAAGGCATACGTTACAGATCTTACCCAGATCAGATTAGTTACTATATGCAGTCATATAGGTGATGGAAGCGCAACAACAAAAACATAACCATTACCGATCTTACGTAACCAGCAAATATATTGCATTAGTTACTAAAGGGCATTTACGAAGTGCATTTTTATCACAGACAGTAACTACTTGTAGACATTTGCCTGGCTGACTACATTCATTTCAGCAGAGTTACAGCTGACCAATTCATTACTTTTGATCTTTATGAATATTTTTAAGTTTCTGTTCCATATACATGTAGTGGGTCCATTATTCCAATTTTGGAACACTCATGCCTCTCAACTGTCCAAATTTTTGCAGAATATCCATTTGACTCCTGTTTTTGGCCTGTTCCTCACAAAATGTGTGTTTTCATGGCAATTCTTTGTGTATTGCAGTAACTAAGAAATGGCAATGATGCCATGACATGGATTATTCTTTTATTTGTTTTATTATTAAGATAGCTGATAAATAGTACTGTTGATCAACAGGATGACAATAGACAGATTCATTTATCAGGACTTTTTTGTTGGCTTGTTTGCTGTTGTGTAGTAGTTAATTGTGGATATTTTCTTTATTGGCATTTGCTTAGCAGGAATGTTCAACTGGGTTGGAACCCATTTTCAGCTGCGGACTGGGGAGAAAAGCTCCTAAGTGTTACAAAACATTATAAGAATAATAGTTTACAGTCTTTAACAGTAATACAAAAACAAATACAATTTACATAATTATTCCAAATTAGACATAATATCAAAACCTTGGTTAGGAATGGGTACAAGCTTTATGGCAATCATTTAATACTTTCAAAAATTTTAGCATGTTTACAGAGAAATTCAAGGTAAGTTAGTATAATTCAAATACGAATTGCAATATGAAGTGAGAGAAAAGCAGGCTTATGGTATATTTGGAGAAAGAGCTTGGGGAGAGAAACTGATAGATTTAAAGAAGTGAGTGAACAAGGGACAGTAAGGAGATGTAGGGTATAAATAGGTATTTCTCCACATTCAGAGATACAGTTTATCCTGGTGTTGAGTGAGACCAGACCCAGCTTTTGGCTAGGTGGTCTTTCATAGTGGTTTTGGAGAATGAGAGTGATGGTATTGACCTGATGGCTAGAGATAAGGAGTTTCAGGTTTTAGCAACATGGTGTAAATACAGACAATGGCCAGCAGATCTGATAGGTTTGTGGACAGACAGGAGTTTGTGGTCATCAGTTCGTAAGGACATACTAGGAACATAGTTGTGTAGAACGTTAGTTATTGCAGAACAAGCAGTAGGATTCTAGATAATTTTATAAGTGGTATGCAGCTGTGTATATGCTAGCTGTTGAGGAAGTTCTGATCATTTTAGGCTTTTGACTGCTATACAGTGGCTGGTTTCTGAAAGGGTATTTGCTGCAAATGTAGCTACTTTGTTATAGCTTTTCACAAGTTTTGATTTTTGTGAACAGGGGACCAAGGATAGAACCTTGTGGTACACAGGTGGTGACTGTGAGTTATAGAGAGGGGGGAGTGCCATTTTAATGATGGATATGTACTGGATAGGTAACTTTAGAACTGTAGAAAGATGGGCTGAGAGAGACCTAATGAGGACATTTTAAGCAGACATTTATTGTGACAAATGTAGAAGGCTTTAGACAAGTCTATGTATGAATAAGGACAAGACTGCTTTGCCATTATCTCTAGTTTTATTGACAGCAAATTGTAATTTGATTTTACTGAAATGAAGTGACTTATTATTCAACTAGAACTTATTATTTTCAGCCTTGTCCTTTTTGCTGGTGTTTCCAGAAGCAATTTTGTTTTGTTCAGTTTCTCTATTGGTTAGAGTGCAGTTTTCGTACTATGGGAAGGATGGAGGCCATGTGCAGTGATTGTGAGTTCTTCCTGCAGGAGATAGTTTAGCATTTGTTTCTGAATATATTTTTCATGTATTCTGTAGAGGGGGTAGTTTTGCTATAGGTCAAAAGTTGGTAATGTCATGACTTTACAAAGGGTGGTGAGAGCAGAGTAGATTAATAGAGTGGTAGAGGTGTGTATACATACCTTTGTGTAGATAGTATTATTTACTTCCACTGTCAGTTTGTTTAGTGTTGTCTCTTCTTACACTCAGTCACTATCTTCCTTTACAGAACAGAGCCTATGGATATTGAAAGAGCTCTGTCACAAAGCCCTACACCTACAAGTTTATTGAGACTTTTCTCATTGTTTCATAGCTTGCAGTCACTACATCTGACCCCAATATTGCAGGGGATCTGTCACAAAGCCATATACCTACAAGTTTACTGAGATTTTTATCATTGTTTCATAGCTTGTGGTCACTAGATCTGACCCAGATATTGCAGGAGCTCTGTCACAAAGCCCTACATTGTGAAGTTTACTCAGACTTTTTTTTAAACAGCTTTATTGAATTATCACTTGTGACATAGGGAATTTTACTTTTATACAAAAGTAATCAAACTGTAGTAACAAATTAACATTATACCTCACATATATTGCTATATATAATATCCTTTGGGATTTGGATGAGTTACATATGAGCACCTCTGTAAATGTGGATTTCTGTATCTGATTCTTTGTGGGTGCAGTGAGTGGTGTGTATTTGTTGTTGACAATCTGTCTGTGGCTTTTTGTGTCTATATGCAAGAGTCTAGCTTGCATTTTCAGTGAGTAACAACATCTCACATACTGTATTTTTTGTTCCAGAATTAAGTGGATGTTAGTGCACATAAGGCAATTACTACATTGCCTCAGGATGCCCATGTCCACCAAGTTTGATGCAGAGACAGCAGGAAAGTGCCTACCCATGGTTACAGGTACTAAAGTGCACTTTGCAAAGGATAGGAGTGGATGGTGTTTGTAACCAGGTGAAGGATGGGTGCTTACTTGGAATAATATACACCTAACCTATCCAACAATGCTGCCAAGTGCCCAAACCAGATGCTCTCTGAGCAGTGATAGTCATAGGTGCTGTAATACTGTAATCTAGACCTAAATAATCCTAACTAAATGCAGAAATTATGCTCACCACACAAACTAGTTGCTCGGTGAGCAGTGTGGGACTGAGGTAAAATTTCAAGGTAGTTTTTATTGGAAAATTCCAACTTAAGGTGATTGTGTACATAAAAGGTACCACTAAATGCTGCTGCATGACTAGACGCTTTGTGCAAATGCAAGGCTAATATACTAGCAGGAAAAAGTGAGTTTTACACTAGCCGTGCCCCAAGGCCAACCAGTTAAACACACAATAAGCTTTTCACCAGCAATTTTCATCTCATATAGGTGAAATCAGCCCACTCCTGCCACATGAATGCAGACTTTGAGCCTCTTAATGTAAAATGACTGGTTTGGAGCCCAAGTATTAAGAAGCCTCAAACATATGCCCAGTACTAACAAACAAAAGGTACAGTGTATTTAAACAAAGAACAGCAGCCATTACAGCAGTTAGAAAATATTTATTTATTTATTTATTTAAACACAACTTTAAAGTACAAAGAGATAATAAATAGCACAAAAATCTTGCACGGTATAATGAAAACAAGCTATGCAAGGGCAAAATGAGGGTCTATATCAGTTAATCAAATGTTTAATAGTTTGAATCACTAAAGGTCAACCTTTATTGATCGAACTATTAAAACATCGAATTGTTTTAAAAATAAATAAAAAATAAGTAAGAGAGAAACTAAAGGATGTAGGCAGGGGGGCAAGCCCCCCTGCACCCCCACACCCCCGCTACTTAAATATACCAACTCTGAGATTGCACTTCAGTGCAAAGTTGTTGTTGTCTTTCAGCTTTTCCCAGTTAGGGGTCGACACAGCGGAACTCCGGTCCGCTAATGATTGGCAGTAGATTTTGATGAACGCCGAGGTGCCAGCTCGATGTTCAACCTTCAATGAAGGCACGCCCATTTACGCATGTCTTTCGAATGCCCACCCAACCACGGGGAGGACATGCAGACTCCACACAGAAGGCACTCCCCGCACACCAGCCAAGAATCGAACGGGAGAACCTCTTGCTGTGAGGCAACAACGCTACCGCTGCACCACCGCAGATGTCAATACAGTGTGGAAACAGAAGATTTCCATTTCCTATACTGTAGCGTGATCTCAGAGTTGGTATATTTAAGTAGCGGGGGGTGTGGCGGTGCAACCCCCCACGTGGGGTGTGCAGGAGAGCTTGCCCCCTGCCTACACGCCATTTAGTTTCTGTTTTTATTTATTTATTTATTTTTAAAACAGTTTGATGTTTTAATAGTTCGATCACTAGAGGTTGACCTTTAGTAATTCGAACTATTAAACATTCAATCATCTAATATAGACCTGCAAAATGATGCTTAATTTTGTTTTTCTTGCCAAGGATGGCTTTTGATGTTAACAAAATCTCTCTAAGAGTCTATGCTGTCATTGTCAGATGATAAGCAGCTCTTAGTAAATGAGCCAAGACTCACACAATAATCTCATGAATACTGCTGTATGAGTTTTATTCCTTATTCTCTCAATATTCCAGAATATTGCTGTATCACTTTATTTCTAGGACTCATATGAGTTTCAAGGCAAATTAGTCTTGCAATTATCAAAGCCTTGCCAATGCCCCCGCTCAGTTCATGCTGGGGTAAATTTGGGAATACTTATCCAATCATCCGTGTTCTTTTTGTAGGCTGATAATGTGTTGCAATGGATTTGTATGTTTTATTTATTTATTGATTGACTTTTGATTACTCAGAAAGTCTGACTGGTTAGAAGCCCATTTTCAGCAGAGACCTGGGGAGAAAAGCTCCATTTTTTTTACAAAACTATTCCAGAACAATAATTTTACAATATTCAAAAATAAAAGAAAAACATCTGCAATTTAAATAATTATAACAAATTACTGATAAAATATAAATATTGGTTAAGAACCAATACAAGTTATAAGACAGTCTTTTAAAAGAGACATTTTATACAGTTTGTAGAGAAATTACAGGTAAGTTAGTCTAATACAAACAGTAACTGCAATATGAAATGAGGGGAAAACAGGCTTATGGTATATTGAGAAAGTCAAGGAAAAGAATTTGATAGAAGAAAGGAAGAAAGTGAAGAAGGGCGAGTAAGGAGGTATAATGAATGAAATTAATTTTGTCCTGAATTCTTACAGTTGTCCAAACCAGTTTTAAAGATTGCAAGATAAATACTTTTGGCTTGACATTTAAAATCAACCTGTTTTACAAATGTGGAATGCATTAGGTAAGGTACTTGTCCTGCCATCTGGAATTGTTGAGGTGATAGTACAAGTTTATAACTAGTGTTATTGTGATGAAGGTGTTCTTAGAGCACTGGGTCATTCATAGCTTGGGAACTTGTGTGGACATGACCCTGTCAGGGATTTGTAGAATACTTTGTAGAGGAACTGGTCTTTTACTCTTATCAGAGTATCTAGGGGTAGTGACATCTGAGATGTTTGTTGTTGAGGAAACATTAAATTTGTTTGGGTTTCTTTCAGTATTTGTGAGATATGTGCTTGTGGGGTTGGTTCTCAATGGTGGGCCTAATAAAGCATTTGTTGTCTCATTTCATTGTGAACTGGTGTTTGGTCAGCTTTGAGTATTAAAACTTGGCTATAACTTATTTTTTCCTTGAAATGAACTGAAACGGTAGTATTGAAAAGTCTTTGTATGCATAATTTTGGTTGAAGCCAGCAATGGATCAAAAGCTTGGGAAAAAAAGCTCTAAAATGCTCCCCAAATCATCTATAACCTGATGACTTCTGGGTACCTAGCACCCCACCCTGAACACCAGTTTACATTATTAATACCTGCATAGGCAATAGTGACAAAAGCGTTAGCAGGGTTCACATATGTTGTATGTATTGCATAACCACTATCCGATGCTTTGGTGACTTTTTCAAAGAAAATAATGAGCTTACAGGGTTTTGGGCACAGCTCAAGAAGGCATTGTGATTGTCCTTAGCCTGTGACCTATTTTGTGACAGCCTGGGAAATGCAACAGTCCCACTCCAAGCAACAGACTCCTGCATACGCTGTGTATGCCATCCATGACTATATCACTCAAAACTGATGTTTGATGGGTGCTTGTCCACATCCCTTCGTGCTGCCTTGTTGCAACAGCTAGCCTCCTCTGTGTGTGTCTGCACTGTAGCTGAATAGGCTTCCTGCACATGCAGTTGGCCATCTAGTGTTTGTCATTCACTCTGTCCCCTTTCCCTTTCCATCTGACTTCTTCACTGCCAAGACTACTGCTTAGACATGAGCCTCTGACTTATATTCACAGAGCCAGCATAAAGTAGCCAAGTGTACTATGAAGGAGATAACAGATTCAAAACTGCCTGCAAACTAACATGCACATGTTATTAGATTAGCATGGTAATTATCAAACATTAGACTTTCAAAGTGGTATGTCCAGGTTAGCATGCATGGTATTGCCCACCATCCATTTGCTGTACCCCAGCCAAGACTGAAACCTGGATATGCCACTGACTGACATTAACCTTTTTCAGTAAACTACACTGGGAATGAATTTATTTAATCTTTGTGGGTGAGTCAATAATGTAGACTAGTCATGTCAGTGACTGAATTTGTATTAATATTTAGTTACAGAGTATCTTCCTTACTAAAGCTGAATAGGTATACTCTTGTTGCCATGTATTAGGCCAGCTGCTAATCAAAGACAGTAGTAATTCATTGGCCTGCAAATTATCAGTTGAATCTACCACTATCTGCAGCTTCCACTGATTAGAGACCACTGTAAAATTATTTTACCACTTTTCATGTAATTATTAACTAAAATTCAAAACTCCTATAATTTATATCATTATCCACATTTGACTAACATTTAATAAGTAGTCATGCAGTAACTAAAATTTAAAAGAATTATAGCAAAAGTTTACAAAATCTAATGGTATGATGGAAAATGAAAAACACTATCAGCACAAGTGGTATGGTGTGGAGAATGGTGTACATTTAAAATTTCAAGGGAAGGTTTGGCAACCACGGGATGTCGAATTATGAATGGCTAACCCATGTTTCCGAACCTTCAGTTGTGTGAGTTCCGGTTCAGTGAATGCACAGTGCAAACATTTTGCTTGTTAAATTTTCACTTAGCACTTTGCTGGTGGTCTTCCAGAAGTTTTCCATGGATCGGCTCTACTTTCAGGTGGAACACTAAGCCTAGCCTCAGAGGTACCAGCACACCTCTCACCGACTAGCCATTCCTAAGTGTGACCTTTTTTTCTGACCATATAAATTTACCTAACACTATGGACAATCAATTTCCCACACTTTCTCCAGCCACCTTGGTTGACATGGGCATCCTGAGGCAGTGTAACAACTGCCTCATGCTCACCAACAGCCCTCTACTCATAATTCACACAAATTCAACAAGTGAGAGATACAACTATATTAAGAACCTTGAATCCATGCTGTCTCACACATCAGTCAGTACATATGATAGAGTGGGTTGTCAGCATGCACACCTCACCTCCTACTCCACCCAAACCCACATCACATATACCTACATATGCAGAGATCCTCACCAGAAACATACCTAAACAGAGACCTCACAAAAACAAGCACGCTACACAATACTTCCTCTGGAGAGCACAGTACACAACAGCTCC
Source organism: Protopterus annectens (assembly GCF_019279795.1). Lineage (NCBI taxonomy): Eukaryota > Metazoa > Chordata > Ceratodontiformes > Protopteridae > Protopterus > Protopterus annectens. The sequence goes on from NC_056746.1 coordinate 818,370,337, forward strand.
CATGACACTGTCTCACCTGTCAAGACCTTAAGGCAAAATACAAAACCAAACATATTAGTGATAGGTGATTCCATCATGAGACACACAGATTTCCTTCTCATCAGGCTGAATAAGGAAAAGGTCATGGTCAGCTGTCTGTCAAGTGCCAGGATACACCATATCACACATGCACTCAAGTCTATCAACAGCAGGTACTGTTACGACTCCGTCATAGTCCATGTTGGTGTGAATGACTTGAGATGTACCTCTGTGGTTATATGAAGAGAGACATGACTGAGGTCTCAGACTATGTGTCTCAGACAGGTATGTCCCTAGCCTTAGGCAGCATTTTACCTTAACCTAGGATGATGCCTCAATACAAACAGAAAATGATGGACTTCAATAATTGGCTTAGTTTCTGGTGTCATTCTAACGGGATCCAGTATCTGTCAGCCTGGGATGACATGATCGACAGACCCCGATGCTTTGCCAGAGATGGTCTTCATCTGTCACCCCATGCATTTTGTGGGTCTATATCATATGATCGAAGTTCCAAAACTTTGAATCATTAAAGGTCGAACTTTATTGATCGAAGTCTTGGAACATTGAAAATAAAATAAAAAAAAGTTTAAAAAAAAACTTCTCTAAGCAGGGGGCAAGCCCCCCCCTGCACCCCCCACACCCCAGCTATTTAAATATACCAACTCCGAGATCGCACTACAGTGCAGAAAAGAGAAATCTTCCCTTTCCGCGCTATACGGCAATCTCCATTATAAGATTTGAACTTTTAAAACTTTGATCATTAGGGTTTGACATTTAATGATTCAAAGTTTTAAAACTTCCATCTTATGATAGGGACCCAGATTTTGTATATTAGTTAAGGCTGTTGCCTCCCCCATAGTGCCTCTTTTAGTAGTGTCTTGAGGACAAAATTCCTTATGTAAAAACAACCTGCATATTATGCTGCTAAATGTCAGGAGTCTTAACAAGAAACTGCACTCACTGGAAGTAGTCCTCACCTTGGAAGACACAGACATTAGTGCAGTCATGGAGACCTAGTTCAAGGCTGTGGATAGCACTCTAGCCATACCAGGTTACACCTCCTTCCACATGTTCAGACCACGAACTGATGTGTGAAAACTAAAGGAGGCATTGTATCAAAATTCCTTAAAGATAAATACACCTCCAAATTGGTTAAACAGCATGATTTCCTGGAGATACCTCAGATGTAATTAACAGTTGATAGGACACCTATTCAAGTCATTGCCAGCTACAGGACCCCCTCCATGAATCCGGACACCCACTCTGCTTATTTGGATCTACTTGAGTCTATCAAGATGCATCCAAACACCATGGTTTTAGATGACTTTAACTACCTGTCCATTGACTGGGTAAATTACTTGTGCTCAAACTCACTTGCCCAAAGGTTCCTCGACTTTAACTCCAATGCACTGGATGAGCTGGTTGACACCCTAACAAAGGGTACCAACATCCTGGATCTGGTGCTTACCAATATGGGGGGACCACTGTAGCACCCCCACTATGAGGTTTGATCACAGATCAGTCTCATTTGAAGTAACTATCACACCTACCCCTCCATCAGTAACTAAACTAAAAAAAAACTTCCCCAAATGAGAGTTATAACCTCTAAAAAATAGTGAGCCAAACAGCCAAATAAACTGAGAAAAGTAGAATGAAGTATCCACCAAGCACAAAAAATCGATGCTCAAAGGAAAAAATGCTTTAATAAGCACTGTAAAAAACACTCCAATACAAAGACCGGTCTAGAAATACAAAAGCAATAACGTTTCCCACTATCACGTTTCGCCAACTTCATCAGTTAAACATCCATCTTTAAAAGTTAAATGCTTTTATATGTTTTTCAAATTACATCACAGTACTGAAAGCCAATCATGTTGGACCATTTACTAAGGTTAATTGTTGGAACTGATTGGTTCATACAGTCTTCACAAGCCAAGGTTAAAACCACATCTCTGAATAAAATAAATCCACACTTTAATTACAATAATAATTTAAATACATCTTTAAAAGTTGATTAAAACATTATTTTGTAACACCATTTAAAATAATTTAAAATGCTTTCTACATTAAATGTGAATGAAGCATGTGAATCTGGGTTTAAAAATGACACCATCTTGTGGCCATAGTGTTTAATTACAACTGAACCAACAGCTGGTAATATAAAATCCTGAGAAGGGTATGTTTCTTGTAATTCGCAACAAAAGAACATAACAAAAAAGTTTTTGAACATTGTTTTAGCTCTTTGTATTAGAGTTTTGCAGCTCTCAACTTCAATACTGGAGCTAATGATACCATGTCATTCAGCCCTAAATTACGGTTAGCATCTAAAAAAAGTTATAACCTCTGACAGGATGGTATAAATGGCTTCACTGCACCTCCCCTCTCAGATGGAACTGGCAACTATGCTGAGTTTGGCACCAATACTTTATAAAAACACCTGTGTAACAGCATTGACTTGGCTGTACCTGATAACAAGTTCCTCAAGTTAGAGCAAACCTGCCTGGTGGAGAACTGCAGTTAACATTTGATGACTGCAAATTGGGAGTGGTCATAGAATCTCCAAATTACATCAACATCCTACAAGAGGGTCTTACACAAACAAAAGATTTAATGCCAAAGTCATGGTCTTAAACTCAATGCAAAAAAAAATGTATTATCATCCCCTTCGGTAAGAATGATATTCCTGCTAACTACTACATCAATACCAACACCTTAAGTATGCACTCAGTGTTGAGAGACCTGGAGACGCAAGTTGACAGCAACCTTACCTCTGATCACCATGTCTCCATAGTGGTAAGAAAGGCATTCCATATTGCTCATCTCATAAGCAAGGGCATTGCCTGGGAATTGCCTCCAGAAAAAATGAAGTTATATCCTCCCAGTACTCTTCCCTCATCAGGCCAATAATTGAGTACAACACCACTTTTGTTCTGTACCTTTCCAAGCACCTGCAGCAACTGGAGACACCACAAAGTATATCCAATTGCTGGAAAGGAAAATTCAAGGTCTTTAGCATCTGTCCTACTTGGATTGGCTGAAATCACTGTCACTTTTTTTTCATAAAAACTACTCAGAGGTGATCTCTGCCTTGTATACAAGGCAATACCTGACCCTGCCTTATTGGAAATGCTGCATATTTGTAAGTCAAATGGTACATGGGTTACTCGCTCGAAAAACCTTAATCTGGTTGTTGTTGTTGTATTTCGGCTTTTCCCGGTTAGGGGTCGCCAAGTAGATCACCCGTCAGCTTATGATTGGCAGTGGATTTTTACAGTGCCGAGGTGCCAGCCCGCCACTCAACTTTCAGAGAAGGCAGATCCATTCATGCACACACCTACCTGCATGTCTTTAAAGTTCTCACAACCACTGGGAGGACATGCAGATTCTGCACAGAAGGCACTCCAGCTGAGAATCAAACCGGACAGCCTCTTGCTGTGAAGCAACAACACTAACCGCTGCACCACCACGGCCAATGAAAAACCTTAATCTGGTATGTGACATTAATAGAACCTGCTGGAGAGACAGATTTGTCTCCCAGAGGTTACCACACCTTTGCAACAGACTCACACTTCAAGTCAAACAGAGCACCTCATTGGTCCTCTTCAAATTGCAATCTGAACGAATGGATGGGTAACCATAAATTCATCCCAGGGGTTCCATATGTGTCCCTCTTGGGCAAGGCAATAGGTGCTGATCATGGAAATAAGGGTAGAACTTCACTAGGCTTGTAAGGGTCCTAGGGCCATTAGCCTAGTAACTTCCTATGATCCTATTATACACTCAAATGTTATGTGTCTGTGTGTTTGTGTGTAGCAATATATAGTATATATTTAACATTTATTTACCAGGAAAGTCTGACTAGGGCAGAGCCTAGTTTCAATGCAGGCCTGGGTAAAAATACTCCAGATGCATGTCTTTGTAACTTGGGAGGAAACCAGAATGCCCAGATGAAATGCACAAAAATGCAGGGAGGACATGCAGACTCCACACACTCATTTAAGAACTGAACCACAGAACCTCTTATTGTGAGGTGACAACACTAACAGCTATACCACTGTGCTGTACATATACACCATAGAGACCAGATGGCTTAGTGGTTAAGATCTTTGCCTCCAATGCACAAGGTTCCATCCTGACCTCCGACTAATGCCTGTTTGGAGTTTGCATATTCTCTCTGCATCTCCGTGGGGTTTCTCCCATGTCTGAAAAACATGCTGAGTGTTTCCATCTCAAATTCACCAATGAATGGAGCTGTGGGCAGCAGCACAGACTCTACATGGTGCCCTATAGGGGGAAGAGTTGTACAGACCAACCACTTTGGGTATCTACTGGACCACAGACTGTGAGCCATGGCAGGGCTAGCCACTCAATGGTGTAAAATATGTCTCTAGGTGATTCGGTCATGTTGACTGTCGCCAAAAATGGGCATGGGTAGTTACCAGTGATAAGTGGGTTGAGGACCCGGCCTACTCTCTGACCCACACCAGGGACCCTTGCTAACAGTGGGATGGGTGTATGTGCCTTATTGGCCAGTATGTGCTGCCATAAAGCCCAGCAGCCCCGGGTCAATAAGCTACTGGCCGGACGGTGTCTAGTTCCCAGCCTGGGTTACCTGGGATAGCTCTGTTGAGCGAAAGCTGGACATAAAACTAACAAACCTGCCAAGCATGAACTGAGAATTGCTACGCTTAATGTAGGTTCACTGACAGGACGCAGCTTGCAAGTGGATGACATGATGATACGGAGGAGGCTGGTCATCCTATGTATCCAAGATGGAAGGGCAGTGTAACAAAACTATTTGGCTTGAAATCCAGACTCTACTACTCAGGTGGTGGATGGGCTAGAAATAGTGTAGGAACTGTGGTGAGAGAAAGGCTTCAGAAGTCAGTGAGAGATATCATCAGAATTAATGACAGACTCATGGCAATCAGACTCCAGTGTAATGATAGGGCAGTATTCATAATCTCAGCCTATGCCCCACAGCAGGGTTGTGATAGTGAGGAAAAGAGTGCATTCAGACAGCAGTTGCAAGACCTAGTAGATAAAGCAGGGCAACATGAATTGGTGTTGATAATGGGTGACTTAAATGTACATATAGGGACAGACAGAACAGGATATGAGGACTGCCTGGGTCCACTTGGCTGGGGCAACAGGAATAAAGAAGGAGAAGCCATTCTTGACTTCTGTCTAGCAAATGGCTTGATAGTAGCAACACATGTTCAGAAAGAGAGACAGTCACATGATTACATACAAGAGTAACCAACATGCAACTCAGGTAGACTTCCTCCTAGTAAGGAAAAGGCACTGGGGTAGAATCTATGATTGCAAAATCATCCCCAGTGAAACAGTCATCCCACAGCATAAACCATTAGTTGCCGCAATCAGCTGCAAGCAGTGGTCAGAGAAGGCTCTAAATTCAACAGAGACCAGGCTGAAGACCTGGAAGTTGACTGGAGAAGAAAGTACAGCAGTTCAAGGAATTACTCAGGGCTCTAGCCCCCCAAGAAGAGGAGGAAATAGGTGGAGTTGAAGAATGGCAGCGCCTTAAACAGCATGTGTTAGGACTACAGAAAAGATATGTGGCTGAGCCAGGTATGGAAATAAAGTACATAAGGAAAGCTGGTGGTGCAAAAGTACAGGAAGCCATCAAAAGAAAGAAGGAGTGCAGAAGAAGTGAGAGACAGAAAAGAGTGACCAGGCTAGGAAGGACTACTGGTTAGCTAACAAAGAAGCTAAGAAAGAAGTTTCAATAGCAAAGAATAGGGCATCGGAGGCACTGTACCAACTTCTGGAAAGTGACTCAGTAAGGGGCAAAAAGAAACTATATCAGGTTGCAAGGCAAATACAGAAAGATAAAGAAGATAGTCACACACCCTTCATAAAGGGATGCCAGCAACAACCTGCTCACCAGCCCAGAGGACACCAAAGGCAGATGGAAGGAGTATTTCTAGCAGCTTCTGATTGAAGAAAACCCCACAGAAGCGGTACTGCCCCAGAAACAGCCTACAATGAGAGTAGAAGAGGAGCCCAGCTTAGAAGAAGTAAGAACAGCACTAAGGAAAATGAAGTCAGGGAAAGCAGTGGGTGCAGATATGATAAAGATGCTGGGGGAGAAATGTCACCTGAGGGTACTAATTGCAGTGTGGAGAGAAAGGCGTATCCCAGATGACTGGAGAATAAGCATACTCATGCCAGTGTACAAGAACAAAGGGGACATCCACAACTGTGGACAGTACAGAGGCATCAAACTCCTACCACATTGCATGAAAGTTCTGGAGAGGGTGATTGATAAACAGATCCACAGAGTAGTAGAATGTAAGATGGGAGATTAACAGTCCGGATTCAGATCAGGATGCAGCACAATTGACCCGAAGTTTGCATTGAGACAGATACTTGAGAAGAAACTAGAGATGAGGAGATAGTCCAACTGGGCTTTCCTAGACTTGGAGAAAGCATATGACAAAGTCCCAAGAAAGCTGATCTGGACAGTACTGTGGTGGTTTGAAGTCCCAGAAACATTGGTAGAATTAGTGCAGGCTATGTACAAGGATCCAGTGACTCAAGTATGAACAGTATTCGGCCTCACTGAGGGGTTCCCAATGGAAGTGGGTGTACACCAGGGTTTAGCTCTGCCCACTGCTGTTCACACTGATGATGGACTACATCAGCAAACAGGTTGGTGGGGACAGATCAACAAAGCTGCTGTATGCAGACGATGTGGCAGTACAGGCAGGCCCTGATCTAGAACTTCAGCAAAGGATAGGAGAATGGAATGCAAATCTGAAGGCACATGGGATGAAATTTAGCACAGATAAGACAGTGCTAATGGCAGCAGATTGGGGAAATCAGAAGAAGCTGAGAATAGAGAGAGATGGGAACAGGTAAACAGTTTCAAGTATCTGGGAGGGGTGGTTGAGGAGAAAGGTTGTCTGAATGAAGAGGTCAAAGCTAGAATCAGAGGGGCTGCAGCCAACTGGCATAGAGTATCAGGTGTAGTCTATGACAGAAGAATTCCAAAGAAGCTGAAAAGTAAGGTGTACTAGACAGTGGTGCGGCCAGTACTACTGTATGATACAGAAACCTGGGCAGTAAAGGCAGAACAGTTGAAGAAGCTAGAGGGGATGGAAATGAAGTGCCTGAAAAAGGTGGTAGGTTGCATACTGTGGGACAGGCGAAGAAATGAGAATATAAAAGCAAAAGCCAAAGTCGCTCCAATTGCAGAAAATAGCAAAGAGAACAGATTACGATGGTTTGGGCACACGTGTAGAAAAACAGAAGACAATCCGGTGAGGAAGATTTGGGACACACAGGAAGAAGGTAGGAGGAAGTGAGGATGTCCAGCAAAGAGGTGGATGGATTGTGTGAAAGATGATCTGCGACAGTCAGGCATGAGTGTTGAAGAATGCAGGAGTGTGGCACTGAACCGAGAGAGTTGGCAACAGTTAACATGATACCCCATGTAGAAAAAATGGGAAAAAGGGGGCTGATGATGATATATATATATATTTATAAACATTTGTAACTAGGCTGCAAAGAACTACAGTATATAATCTGTTTTAGGAAGGTCAACTTGATTGTTTATTTTAGATTTTTTTTTATTTTTTACTAGTCGTTACTAGTTTTTATCCTGTCTGTATTTTGAGTTATAATGTTTAGTGTCTTATGATATATGTTTGCTAGGTCCGTGCGATTGTACCTTTATGACTTCTGACTGGAAAGAAACTTATCTGAATAATGCAGCATATATTTAATAGTAGGCTTCAGGACTTTTGGAAGCCTGGTGGTATTCAATACCTTCAAAGAGACCCAGTTGTGAATGTTCTCCCTTTTGAGGAACCATGTATCTATGCTGTAAATGGGAATGCTGCGATTGCCTGTAATGATGTGCTAATGGGTTGGACTTGTATTGTACAGAAACCCATTCACACAAATTCAAAGATCAGCACTGAGGATTGCTCCTTACCATTTAATGGGATTGTTTTTGCATACCAGTGGCCCCCTGATGAGACCACTTTGGGTATGAAGATATTTTGTGCTTAATATTTAAATTTCTGCTGCCTTGTTTTCATTTCATGTAATTAGAACCTTAAATGATGGGCTTTTTAAAATGTCTTCATTGATTCAATGCATTTATTTATTTATTTTTTTACTTTATTTACATGGTAATATATTCATCACAAACTACTAATTTTAGGCATTGCCTGGGAACATCCAGTGGGGAATGATGGCTAATTTTCTTCTTTTTTTCTGGGGGTGGGAAGTAGTTTTTTTTTTTTTTTAAAGAAATGATGATTTTTAGTTTAAATCGGCTCATTTGAGAACTCAGTCACAACAAAACATTACAAAAGATGCTAGAACATTTATTATTATTATTTACAATTTATTTTTGCTGGTGACAGTAGGCTTATCAATAAGACTCAATAGGCTTTACAGAAGGTGGGTATAAAAGCACTGGTTCTACTGTGCCAAGTGTAAGAGATGATGGCTATGGATGGTCATGTTGTATGTAGACTTTGTGAAGGTCATCTGCAGATGAAATCAAGAGTAGAGAGTGGATTTCACATAACCTGCTTATACCACACAACGAACCTACAGGTAAGTGTGTACATTTTATATACATATATAGGTTCATAGGTTTATACTAGGCTATCTGCCCTAGGGCATTTATAAGCCTAGCCAGAGTGTGTTTGGCTTTCGCCACCCATTTTAAATTAATTTTGCTATGCCCTTTTTCGAAGTTAGTATACTGTGCCTCTGTCTAACAGTGACACAGAAGTGATACCCGGGGTAAACCTATGATCTCCCATCCACTCATCAAGATTCCTCTTGAAGAGAGTCAATGTGGGACTCTGCCTAACATGGACTGGGATTTTATTCCAGAGTGAAGGCAGCCTCTGGGTTATGAATCTGTCCCTCCAGCATGTCCTCAGGTTCAAGTCTCTCGAACGCGTAGCTCGATGGGATTTGGATTTTCTGATGTGCAGCATGTCCATTAATTCCGGGTTAGACATGGCTTTATACATCAGGCACACATCGCCTCTGAGCAGGCGGTATGCCATTGAGTAGAGCTGGAGTTTCTTTACCCGGGCAGCATATGGCATCTGTTTGAGCCCTTTGATCCTCTTGGTGAGGTACTTTTGGGGTCTTTCCAGTTGCTGCAGGTGTCTGGTAAGGTACATCCCAAAAGGGGCATTGTACTCAATTATGGGCCTGATGAGGGATGAGTAAAGAGGCACGATGACCTCCCCTGATCTAGATGTGAATCCCTTAATGATTAGGTGGGCTATATAAAATGTTTTTCTAACCACTTTGGCCATGTGGTTGTCAAATGAGAGATTGCTATCAACTTGGGTCCCCGGGTCCCTAATTACTTCTTCTGTACTTAATGGATTACCACCTATGTGGTAATTTGTGGGCACTTTGTTTTTGCCAAAGGGAATGACTATACACTTTTTAGCGTTTAGCTTGAGGCCATGGCTCTGGCACCAGTTGTCTGTTTCTATGAGGCCCTTTTAGAGGATGCTTGTGTCGGCTGGAGAGCCGATTATGGCGCCCAGTCTGCAGTCATCTGCAAATTTGGTCAGCCACAGTCCTTCCGTGTTGGCCTGTACCTCCGAGAAATATATACCGAACAAGAGAGGTCCCAGGACTGAGCCTTGTGGGATGCCACTTGTAACTGGTTTGGAGTCTAACATGGCTCCAGCAATTCTAACCATGTGAGTTCTGTCCTTGAGCCAGTTTGCAACCCATCTAGTGACATAGGGGTTTATATTTAAGCTGGTGAGCTTATCTATAATGCCCGAGTGGGGTATTGTATAGAAGACTTTTGCGAGGTCCAGGTAGGCTGTGTGGACCACCTTTCCCTCATCAATGGCCTCGGTGACTGTTTCAAAGAAATCAACCAGGTTTAAGAGGCAGGATCTGCCCTTAACAAAGCCGAACTGGGTAGGATCCAGTGTCTGTAGGTCCCCAATATCTTTATTTATGAGGTCCATGATGATCCTTTCCATAGCTTTGCAGACCAAGCTAGTCAGGCTTATTAAGCTGGTCCCATTGATGTTGTGTTTTTTGCTTTGGAGAGGGCGTCTCTTACCTGAGCATCTGAGATGTCAGGGGGGCAGCACTCTGCTGGGATAGATATTTGCCCTTTTGGTGGGGAGGGGGGGAGAAGTTTGTGCTGAACCTGTCAGCTAGGATGTTGGCAATGTCTGTGGGTTCTATGTATTTTTTGTCATTTTGGACTAATTCTGAGCATATCTGGGAATTCCCATCCAGGTTCCTAACATAACTAAAGAAAGCCGTGTGATTATCCTTAGTGTCCTGTGCAATTTTTCTCTAGAAGCTGCCCTTAGACGATTTTATGAGTGCCCGTAGTTTTTTGCTAATACTGATCAGAGATGCCTTCCCTTTTTGGGATTTTGCTCTATCATGTAGTAGCTTCCTCCTTCTATTGTATAGTTTGTTTTAGGCTGGGGTCCACCAGACAGGACGTCTGCCTTTGGAGGATTGGGTCTTGGTTTTATTTGGGATTGCATTATCCATGCATTCCTGAAGGTGTTCATAGAATGCATTTATAAAGGATTCTGCGGTCTGGGCCGTATTTTCCACAGGCTCGGGGGCTTTGAAGGATTCCACCTCGGTTTTGAGGAGTGTGAAATTTGCTTTAGAGGTGTTTTTCACTGTGGTTTTCTGGGCAGGGGGTGGGGTCGGGATGTGAATATCCAGTGAGATTAGTTTATGGTCTGATCTTACCAGTGAGGGATACACTTCTGGTCTGGAGCATAGAGTCCCCATGTTGGTGATGATCAGGTCCAGTATGTTTTCCCCTCTTGTGGGAGTGGTAACAAGTTGTTCCATAGCATTTGAGTTTATAAATTCTAGGAACCTTTGGGCTAGGGTGTTGGAGCTAGAGTAATGCTCCCAGTCTATGTTTGGGTAGTTGAAGTCGCTCAATATAATGGTGTTTGGAGAGACCTTCATATTTTCCAGTGTTCTCAGGAAGGCTGAGTGGGGTTCCTGGGTTTGGGAGGGTGGTCTGTAGCAGACTATAAACTGGAAGGCAGTTTTACCCACTGTTAGTTGCACGTGGATAGTCTCTGATGCTTCGTGCTGTGCCACCAACCTGGAGGTGTGGGTATCTTTGATGAATATTGATACTCCCCCTCCTTTTGTGGTTCGGTCCAAGTTTTGGGGCCGAAAAGCATGGTATGAGGTATAACCTGGTAGTGCTGGGGTGCTCTCGGGAGCCTTGAACCAGGTTTCTGTCACTGCACAGATATCGACGTTCTCCATGCTAAGGAGAGTTTCGAGTGCATGCATCTTGAGGTTTAGACTTCTGGCATTGAGTAGCATTAATCTTAGTTTCTTATCCCTTGTGATACCTATGGAGGTGGGTTTGTCTTTTGAGCCTTGCCTAAAAAAGGCACTATGGGGGAGGCAAGAGTCTTTGCCAATATCCGAAAGCCCAGGAGTGACAGGTGCAAGCCGTCCCTAGCGAAGCATTGTGGCTTGTCGAGCATGTCATCCCAGGCTGACAGGCATTGGATCCCCTTTGAATGACACCAATACTTAAGCCAATTGTTGAAATTGATCATCTTGTCTTCATATTGTGGCATCATTCTTGGTTAGGGTAAGATGCTACTCAAGGTCAGGGTCATACCGGCCTGGGCTACATGCTCAGAGAGCTCCTCTATGTCTCTTTTCATGTCATCCAGGGAGGTACATCTCAGGTCATTCACACCAGCATGGACAATGACCGAGTCATATTTGTACTTGCCTTGGAGTGACCTGAGTGCTTGTGTTATGTGGCGGATCCTAGCGCCCAACAGGCAGCTCACCGTGACCTTCTCCTTGTTCAGCCTGGTGAGCGGGACGTCAGTGTGCCTGACGATAGAGTCACTATTACAAGTGTATCAAGGTGTGTTGTTTAGCCTTAAGGGCTGTGACTGTTCGGCACACTGGCTTTGTGAGCTATGTGTTGCACGTGTTTTGTTTTGGGTTGCTTGGGTGTCTGCTTTGGAGGTCTCTGCTGCTTAGGCAGATTTTTATTTAGAGCCTCCGAGTATGTTTTGTGTGTTTATGTGTTTGGTTTGCTGTCGTGGTAGGTCTATGTGAGACTGGAATTGTAGTGAGTGTGGTTTCCTTCTCCTCCTGACTGGTTACGCCAGTACTGAGTTGAGAGAGCTCAGCCTCCAGTTTGGCTATATGGTTGCATCTCTCACATGTGTTGGAATTTGTTGGGAGGAGGAGAGGGTTGTCTGTGTACATGAGGCAGTTGTAACATTGCCTCAAGATTCCCAGATTCACCAGCTGGACCAGAGAGGAGATTGACAACTGACATTTGGACATGCTAGAATAGTATTGGGAATTCCTTTATAATTGAAAAAAGGGCCAATGGGGAACAAGGTACTCAAGGGGAGTTTGTGAGGGTGTAGTGCTTCTAATTTTTTAGTGCTGACTTATATAATTGCTTTAGTGAGCAAGTTCCAGGGAACTTAAATGCAATGTGTTACAGGTAACTTAAATGCAAAAACGACAAACAGTAACTTTCTTTCAAGTGAAACAAGGAAATAAGTACAGTAAGCAATGCAGATGTGTTTTAGGTGGAATTAGCATTTCAGGGAAATAACAAGCAAACAAACAACAAGCATACAAACAAAGCTAGATTCAGCAGGCCTGGATCTAGTCTATGCTACAGCAAACAAGGTGTACCAATTTCAGTAAGAAACAGTTCAAATATGCAGGCACTATAAGCCTTTAACCAGAAATTCAGCTCAAAAGGGCATAGTCCAGCCTCTCCTCCCACAAGAGTGCAGACCACGAACCTTCTTAATGTAAAATAACTAGCCTGAAGCCCAAGTGCTTAAACCAGAACTAATACACTTTTAGAATAACAGACACTAAGAGTTGAGTAATTTAAACTTTTCTTACAGTCTTTTATGCTTTAACTAGTGTTTGTTTTATTTATTACAGGTTACCAGTTTTACTATACTTTCATGTGAACATTTATTTCAGTGTATACTTGCTAGTTTCTCACAGTGTGTCCTATTGGCTTTAGTTCTTTTTGTTGGCTATGTTATGGTTGATTATTTCAGTATGCCAGTGTTAGCGTGCGCACGCGCGTGTGTGTGTGTGTGTGTGAGAGAACAGTTGTGTGTATGATGCAATGATGCATGTGTAACTACATCTGTCTGTTTGCTCAGTGTGTATGTACACTTGTCCATATATATATATATATCTATATATATCTATATATATCTATATATATATATATATATATATATATATATATATATATATATATATATATATACACACATGCGTGTGTGTGTGTGTGTGTGTGTGTGTGCATGTGTATATTATATGTAAAATAGACACACATTTATATATACATTTGCAAATACACATACACACATGCATGTAGGTGTTTAAAAACAGTCTTCTTGTGAGCCAGCTGGGTATCCACCATATAACATAAAGGTTTACACCTAACCTCTTGAGTTTGTCAACCAATGCTTGAGTGGGGTTATTGTGTCAAATGCCTTGGCCAGGTCAAGGTAGATAGTGTGAAACATTTTGCCCTCATCCATTGTTTTGGTGACCTTCTCAAAGAAGTCCACCAGGTTGAGTAAGCGAGAGCTGCACTTGACGAAACCCATCTGGGTTAGGTCTAGTGTCTGGAGGTTTTCTATGTCATTATTGATCATTTCCATAATAATTCTTTCCATGGATTTGCATATGAGACTAGCGAGATTATGGGGCTATAGTTTCCAGGGTCTGTAGATGGCCCACCTTTAGACAGAGGAATGACAGCTGCTGTTCACCATTCATTAGGCACAAAGCCTGTTTGGCGGCTACAGTTTAAATAGCAATCCAGAGGGTCTGAAAGATCATGTTTCATACCTGGTCCCATCAATGCAGTGTTGTTGGCCTTCAAAGACCTGCTCCTAGTGATAGCAGGGCGGTTATATTTGATGATATTTTTTAGAAGGAGATTGAGTAGGAGAGAGGGTCAAAGTTAGAGCTGAATTTGTCTGCCAATAGTTTTTTCATATCTTCTGGCTCAGTATATGTGGTTGCATTAATACTGAGCTTTGTACACATTTATGTATTGTCTTTCAGGTTACATATATAGGTACAGTATGTCTTGTGGTTGTCCTTGGTCTGGGAGGCCAAATTTACCTCAAATTTGGGTTTGGTAAACATTTTTACATAGAGTAGTTTTTCATTTGAGAGTGCTTTTATCCTGCTGGGTGGTACACCTCTTAATTGTTGCCACAGTTTTATTCCTTCTGTTATAGAGCATCCCAATGTAGTGATTCCACCAAGTGGCTTGCTTTTGTTTTTTAGTTACTTCTGTACTTATTCCTTCTGGGTACAGCTTCCTCTATGCAGCTACTACCATACTTGTATAAAGTTTCTGTGAACAGTTGTGCAGAGGCAGCAGAGTTCCCTGGGTTTGTGGGGGCTTGACATGTTGTCACATTATCAGGTAATAGCATGTTATGGGCCTGTGAGCCTTAGAGTAGTGCCTGAACATTCTAGGATTAGCTGGGGTTCTGGGTTTTATTTTTACTTCCAAGGAGACCATTTAGTGGTCTGACCTTTCCACAGAGGACATTACACTAAGTGGTTTGCAGCAGTCTCCCATAATAGTGAGGACAAGATCCATTGTGTTTGTGCCCCTGGTCGGCATAATCATAGGATCCTAAGAGAATACTAGGCTACTGACCCAGAGATCATTTTTAACCTAGCTGTTTCAACCCAAAGTAGAGGTACTAGCCAATACCCAAGATTGCATTTAGTTATGACTACCCATGTCCAGGAGGGTTGTGGGTGCTATCCTTGCTAAGAATTTGTGGTACCCGATCCACTCATCCAGGTCCGTCTTGAACAGAGTTATAGAGGTGCTCTGTTTCACATGAATTGGTAGCCTGTTCCAAAGCCGTGGCAGTCACTGGGAGATAAATCTATCCCTCCAGCATGTCCTATTTAAGTTGCAAACCTTATTTAAGTCCCTGGAACAGGTAGCCCTAGACCCATTTGATTTATGGATATGCAGTAAGTTCATTAGGTTTGGGTCCTGGGTTGCTCTATAGACAAGTTATAAGTCTCCCCTAAGAAATCTATATGATACGGAGTATAATGACAGGGATTTTAGTTGGTCCTTGTAAGGCACATGCTGGTGGCCCTTGATCTTCTTTTTTTTAGAAACCTCTGAGGTCTCTTCAATTTGCTGTAGATGCTTAGTAAGGTACATACCGAATGGGGCATTATACTCAATTATGGTCTGGATAAGTGCCGAGTACAGGAGGGTTATAACTTCTTTTGCTCCTGAGGCAATGCCTTTACTAATCAAGTGAACTACATGGAAAGTTTTCCTTACAATGGTAGGCACATGGTGGTCGAAGTTAAGGTCACAGTCAACTTGTGATCCCAAGTCCCTTACCACTTCATGGGTACTTGGAGTATTGTTGTTGATTTGATAGTGTAAAGAGACATTGTTTGTGATGAAGGGAATGATGTTGCATTTCTCTGCATTTGGTTTGAGACCGTGACTAATACAACAGTTGTTGGTCTGTGTGAGACTATCCTGGAGTTTACTGACATCATTTGGGGATTCAGTGATTGCACCTAGTTTGCAGTCATCTGCAAACTTGGTCAGTCGTAGCCCCTTTGTTTTGACCTGAAATTCTGAGAAGTATATCCAAACAGTAGGGGTCTCAGCACTGACCCCTGTGGCACCCTACTGGTAGCAGAGGTCTGCTGGAGTAACACACTTTGATAGTGTGTGTCTGGTTTATGAGCCAGTTAGCAACACATCTTACAACAAAGGGGTTTACATTCAGTTTGCTAAATTTATCGGTAATGCCTGAATGTGGGATTGTGTTGAAAGCCTTTGCCAAATTGAGGTATGCTGTGTGCACAGATTTGCCCTCATCAATGGCCTTGGTCACATTTTCAAAGAAATCCACCAGATTTAATAGGCAGGATCTGTCCTTCATGAAGCCAAATTGAGTGGGGTCCAGAGTTTGGAGGTCACCTATGTCTTTATTTATGAGGTCCATAATGATACGTTCCATGGCCAATAGGCAGGATCTGTCCTTCATGAAGCCAAATTGAATGGAGTCCAGGGTTTGGAGGTCACCTATGTCTTTATTTATGAGGTCCATAATGATACGTTCCATGGCCTTACAGATGAGGCTGGTCAGGCTTATGGATCTGTAATTCCTCAGGCCTGTTAGGCCACTTTTGTGGAGGGGAATAACTTTAGCTGCTCTCCATTCCATAGGAATAAATCCTGTGGTTAGGCTGTGATTGAAAAGAGTACTTAGTGGTGATGCTAGTTCATGTTTTAGCCTGTTTAGAAGACAGCCTGGAATGTCTATGGTCCCATAGAGGCCATGTTCTTTGCCTTGGACAGGGCTTTGAGGACCTGCTCTTCAGATATATATGGTAGGGGAGAGTTTGGGGGTGGGGCTGTTGTAAGTTAGGAGGGGATAAGGGAGTGAAATGTTCACAAAACCTATCCACTAGCATATTTATTTATTTATTTATTTATCTGCAGTTGGTTTACCAGGATAGTCCATTGGGCCAAAATGAACCCGTTTTCAATGGAGTCCTGGGGAGAAAAGCTCCAAAACTAAAATAGGTTACAGTAGGTTATTCATAGTAGTTATACAAATTATACAAAAGTTAAAGATACAAGAAAAACTATTTCAAATAATACAGCAAAACTAGAATTAATACAGACTAGTGATGAAATTAATAGATAATACAGACTAAAAGGAATATTGCATGAAAGTACTGAAAAATAATAAGATATTAGGAAGTATTGCACAAAAATACTGAGAAATAATAACATATTAGGAAGCAAACACTTAGGAGGTGTGGCCTAGTGAGTTCTTTCCAAATATCATAGGAATAATAATATGTATGAGTTAGGGGTAAATAATAAGAAAAAATGCAGGAGGAAAAGAAGGAAGATGGAAATTGCGTGGGGTGGGAGCAAGAGCATTCCCACTGGGATACTAGATGTGAATGAAGAGATCTTTTAAAAATAAAATGGTTGGGGGTGGTGCGAATGGATGGTGGTAGGGAATTCCAAAGGTGTGCAAGGCTATAAGACAGAAGATTTTTGCCTGGGGGATGAGTTGGTTTATATACTTCTAATAGATTTTGATTGTTGGACCTTAATACTCTGTCAGGAAGGTGCATTTTAAAGGCTGATGAAAGGGGGGACAGAGGGAGGGGTTGAAAATGAGCTTGTGTGTAAGAGTTAGTTGAGTGTATGTGAGATAACTGGGTAGCTCTAGCCATTTTCGTTTTTGGAGTGAGGAACAGTGGTGGGTGGAGGACTTGTAGTTGGTAGCGAACTTGGCGATTTTATTGTAGCAAGAGGAAAGTTGTGTTTTCAGAGAGGACTGTAGATTAGTTAGGAGTGGAGCTCCATAGAGAAAAGAGGGGATAAGAAATGAAGTAGAGAGAGTGATTTTGGTAGCAGGTGTAAGGTAATGATTTTGTCAATAAAGCATACCTAGTTTTTGATGGGGTTTTTTGATATTTAGCTGTAGGTGAGAGTTGAATTTGAGCTGGCTATCAATTTGGACCCCAACTTGGTCTCTGACACCAGTTCCAGAGGTGAGTTATTTTGACTAGTGATAGAGAATGTGTTTTTATCGAAAGAGGTTACTTTGGAGGGGGTAAATAACATTAATTTGGTTTTAGAGGCATTGAGTGCTAGGTGATTTCTTTTCATCCATTGCTCAGTGGTTGTAAAAGCATCTTGAGTCAGTTTTAGGAGTGAGGGGATAGAAGTGGCAGAGCATATAATAGTAGAATCATCTGCGTATTGGATGATGTCTGAGAATGGGATAGAGTTGCGGAAATCATTTATAAACATATTAAAGAGAAGGGGACCCAGTATGGAGCCCTGGGGTACTCCAGTAGGGGTATTTAGAAATGAGGAGGTGGCCTTTTTCCATTTTACTGCTTGATATCTCTTAGATAAGTACCTGGAGAACCAGTTCAAAGAGGAGGGAGATAGGTTAAGTTTTGAGAGTTTAGTTAGTAGCAGGCTGTGAGAGATAGTGTCAAAGGCCTTAGAGAGGTCGAGTAGTAGGGTAGAAACAATTTGGCCAGAGTCACAGGCTTTATTTACAGTTTCAAGGAAGGAGAGGAGGGTGGTCATAGTGCTATGATTTGGTCTGAATCCGTGTTGTGTGGGAGTTAGTAGGTGATTATCTAAGAGATGTGGAAGGAGTTGTAGTTGAATACCCTTTTCTAGGAGTTTAGAGATGGGGGACAGGATAGCGATGGGGCAGAAATTAGTAACATTGTTATTGTTGCCTCCTTTATGTAAAGGTATGATATAGGCCTTTTTCCAGATTTGGGGTACTATACATTCTTGGATAGAGCAGTTGATTAAGATGCTAATGGGGTAGGTGATTGCTTCAGCAGCTTTGCTAAGAAAGTAGGAAGGGATGTTATCAGGAGCATTAGTGCATGGCTTCAGTTTCAGAAGGAGTTTCTTTATAGTAGAAGTGGGTATAGGTTTTAATGAGAGAAAAGGAGAGTGTGAAGAGGGGGAATTAGGGGCAGATGAAGATAATGAAGTAGTTAGAGTAGGAGAAGGAGTGTAGGAATGAGAGTTAGTAGATGGGAATGAGGAAGTAGTAGCAGTGCAGGGTAGAGTGTTGGTGGGGGAGGGTGGGGGAGTATTGGAGAATGTAGTGGCATTAGAGAAAGATGATGTTAATTTGGAAATAGATTAAATGAAAAAAGAGTTAAATTGGGTAGCCAAATCTAGGTCAGGAGTGTTTGGGTCTGGGGTAGGGGTGTCTTGTTTGCTGGGGTTAAGGAGAGTAGAGATACCTTCCCAGAATTTCTGAGGGTTTGATTTATTATTGTTTTGGAATGTGGAGAAATAATTTTGTCAATCAGAGATTATGAGCTTTTTTACCTTATTTTGAAGTATTTTATATTCATTATGGACTAGGGGGGATTTGTTTTTCTGGTAGTGTGCCCAGACTTTATCTCTGTGCCGCATAGTTGCTAGTGTGTTTTTGGTTAGCCAAGGGGCTGTTTTAATTTTAATTCTCTTAGTCCTTAAGGGTGCATGTGAGTCAAGTAGTTTTAGGAATATTGAGTTGAAGTGGGCAACTGCGTTATCTAGAGATAATGTTTTTAGACAATTCCAGTTAATTGCTTTTAGAGAGTTTGAAAAGGTTATTGGGTTAAAGTTTTTTTGATTACGGATAGTAATATAATTATGGATGCAATGCAGGAGAGATGGGAGTCGATGAGTGAAGATGGGAATATGGTCACTAAGGGGATCAGGAAGAGTGCCACTGTCAGAGAAATAATGGGGATGAGAGACTAGAATCCAGTCTAGAATACTGCCGCTAGAGAGGTTTTTTGAGCGGTGTGTTACAGAGTTGATTAGTTGTGAAAAATTGTAGAGGTTGATATTAAGAGGGTTTTTAGGAGACTGAATGGAGGCCCAGTTAATATTCATGTTTCCTAAGATTATTGTTTCATTGCTAATATTGTTGGAGAGCCAGGACAGGATATCTTCAAGTGTAGAAATATTATCCCCTGGGAGGATGTAGAGTGAGGCTATACATATGTGTTTATGTAGGTTAACTTGGAGTAATGTGAGGAGTAGTTCAGCATTTTTAAAGTGTGGAATAGGTTTGCTATAGGGGTAACTGACAATGAGGATGAGTATAGGAGAGCTACTCCACCCCCTTTTTTATGGGACCTGTCTTTTCTTATGATAGAGTAGTTTGGTGGAATAATTTCAGAGTCTTTTATATGGGGTTTTAACCATGTTTCAGAGATGGTTAGGATGTCAGGTTTATTGTGTATGAGTCAAGCATGGAGGTTTGGGACTTTGTTTACTATACTTTGGGAGTTAAAAGAAGTAAATAAAATGGACTTGTCTGTAGTGGAAGATGTGGAGGGGCCTGGGTTGGGATGGATGTCACCTGATAATAGACTGGAAATTAGATGTAGGAGTGGATTAGTGAAGTAGTTGGGCAGTTTAGTAAGTAGATTGGGTTCTATTGTGAATCTGAAGCATTTGCTAGTTACTATGGGGGTAAAATGTTTGTGAGAGGTGATAAGTTTGTATGGGAAAAGTAGGAGGTTATTTATAGGATATAGATGTGGAGAAATAGGAGTGTGTGAGTGTGGTAGAGGGGAGTTAAGGTGGTTGGTAACATGGAGGGATTGTGAGTGGTATGAGTTAAGGGGTTGGGTGAGGTAGTAAAGATAGGATAAATTAAGAAGTAGTAGAAGTAAAAAGGAGATGAAAGGGTTTTGAAAGCATGATGAAATGGGGAGTATGTAGAGTTTATTGATGAATTATATGTGGATATAAGGGAGATTTATGTATATAGGAGCTGGTAAGTACTGAAATAATAGTACAGGAGTGGAGAGTTGTGTTAGGATTGGAAGGGGTGTGGTTAGGGAGTGGGAGTACAGGGGAAAGATGAATCCTATTGGCTAGGTGAGATAGTCTTGGGAAGGTAATGAAGGTTAATTTGGGTGGGAAAAAGGGAGTGGTTGTTTTCTGAGAATATGTGATTGATTGGAGTAGAATGGCAGTGGGTGTGGTTATGGAGGGAATATAGGTAGAGGTGCTGGGGGCGGGTGAGAAATGGGGGCAGGGTAGGGGAGCTGAGTGAGCCCGCAGGGTGAACGGAGCGGGTAGAACCAAAGAGGACTGGAGAGGTTCGAGAGCCTATCAGTGGAGTGTTGTTTGCAGAGGGGTAAGTTTGCTGAATGGTAAGTAGAGGGGACCTGGATGTGTTGTGTAAGAGTGGGCTATGAGAATTTAGGAGAGAGAGTAAGAAAAGAAATGTTAGAACTGAGAGTGGGATAAAAGAGTATAGGAGATACGAGTGAGAGAAAGAAATGTTAGAGCTTGGAGAGAATACATGAAGTGGGTGAAGTGGTCTATTTTAGTAGGGGGAGGATGCCACCTAGTGGACAAATGCAGAAGTACACTTTAGTCCACTAGGATATTCTCTGGACCAAGTTGGACTGAAGGAAGAAGGGAGCTAGTGTAAGTCAGGGAACGGGATGAGGGGGAAGAGCAGAGAAACTGGAACAAGGGGAGTTAAGGCTGCTGGCTTTCCTGGCAGGGAGTATACTAAAACAGCTAGCAAGGCTTAAACAGTAAGGTGATTAAAGGTTTAGCAGCAGATGCACATACTTCCTTAGATTCTTCTTGGTTCAATTTCCAAAAAAGGGGATGAGGCAGCAGAGTTGTTACTATTGCTTGAGCAATTGGATGAGCTGTATTAATTTAGTTAGGTCTAGGTGTCCACCCAGGTGTAATCACGGGGTAAATCAGGGCAAAAAAGCTAGAAGACAGGAGAGAAAGTTGAGAGAGAAGTAGTATTTTAGTAATGTAAAACACACCTTGACTCCAAGTAGCAGTAATAGGCAGTTACTAAGCATGTATAAAAGTAAAATCCTCAAACATCATGCAGCAATGAGAAGAAAATAAATAAATCATATCAGCTAATAGTTTGTTACAAGAGCAATTAACAAATAGCATGTAGAAGTGTTCAATGTCACTCAATACTGCAAATAGGTAAAACAGGGAAGGCTAGGAGCAGTGCAGTGTGCATTATACGGCCTCCAGATGACTACTTTGGGAGAGTAGCACATGTCTCTGTAATAAGCGATTGGAAGTTTGCGTTAGGAGGGCACAATTAACAGATACAAAAGCATCTTGAGCACTCAGTTTTACCATCTGGCCCACCAAATGGGCATAGCTCATTTAAGACAAAGCAAAAGCTTTTCTGTTCTAAAACAGGTTGATATACAAATAGGCACTCCAAAATAGACAGGACAAATGCCGTAAAACAATGTGCTCTACAACACTTGAGAAGATAACATATCTCTGTAACATGCACGTGGAAGTTGGCTTTTACAAAAATAATAATTAGCCAACAAACTCCACGGCGTTTTTAGATTACATTAACCAATACTCTCATCAAAACTGTAGCTAATAGCCTTTAACAAAGAGAAAATCATCAATACACTCATCAAAAACTGCAGCTAATAGCTTTTAACAGAGATAAAAATCACCTAGCACACGGTGAAAACATTTAACTAGCAAACTCTACATCTTTTGTGCAATACATTAACCAGTACACTCCACGGACAGCAAATAAAAGCTTTTAACAGACTACAATAACTAAGCACACCATTTATAGTGTACAGTGCGTTGATGAAGGGACATACCCGAAAACGCCCTTATAAGGGAAAGCATATACAGATAGCAAGTACTGGCGACTCTATATCCAGAACACTTCTACTGTATCAAATAACATTCAAGCACGACATGACAGTCCTTGTGCTTTCTCAATAGAGAGCACGATGGTATTAAGCCATAAAAAGCAACAATGCAAAGAGCAAAAACAGGTTCTACTTACTGTAGGAGTACACGCTTAGCCAGGATGCACAGCAACCGGGATCGAGCGAAGTTTAAAGATGGTGCCCAAAGGTTGGGAGGTGTTTTATCACTTCCAGTAGGATGCTCAGGAAGAGGGGGAAGGGGCAGGGATGGGAGTTAGCAGGTACAAACTGGAACAGCTGTAAGTCGGTGGCACAAGTGGGAGGTAACATGTAGGTGATATCAGAAATGGATGAATAGGTTCAGGGAGTGAAGAGAGATAGAAGAATAGATCTTAGTACTGGAATACAGAGATATCCCGAGCAGGACACTAAGTTAGAATGAGGGGGAGAGAGCGAGAAAGAGGGAGAGAGAGAGAGAAGAGAGCAATGCAGAGTAGTGTAATAGCATGAAAATTAGATATCATGGGCAGGATAAAAAGGCAGATATGAGGAAGAGAGAGAGAAAGAAAGCAATTCAGCACAATGTGATATGGGAAAGCAGAACCAAAGAGGACTGGAGAGGTTCGAGAGCCTATCTGTGGAGCGTTGTTTGCAGATAGCATATTCGCTATCTCTGTGGTATCAGTGTGTGTGATACCATTGGCCACCAGTTCTACACATGCTTGGGCCCTACTCTTTAGCTTACGTACATAGGTGTAAAAGGCATTATGGCTATCCTTGGCAGTACTTGCTAGGTTTCTCTCAAAGGAGCTCTTGGACGATTTGACAAGTTGTCTTATTTGCTTGTTAAGGCTGTGGAGGGTGCTTTTCTGTTGTGTCCTTGTCTTTGTTTTCTTGGACATCAACATTTTGAGATTATTGTAGAGTTTGTTGATGCTGGAAGTCCACCATGGCAGTTTGATTTTACTTGGGGCTCTGGCTTTGATTCTATCTGGTACAGCCAAGTATATTCACTTATTCAAGTTATTGTACAGGGCTTAAGTGTATGCTGTGGCACATTCACCACTTTCAGCTTTGGGTGGGACTTGGAATGTATTTATACTGTCACCTAAGAGGGTATATTTTGCCTTGGTGAAGTTTTTTAGTCTGATTTCACCCTTTGTGAGTTCTGGTGCTAGTGCCAGTTCAAAGGTGACCGATTTGTGGTCAGTTTCAACTAGTGAGGGTCCAAAGGTTGCAGCAGTGCACCTGTTTGATTTGTTGGTAGTACAGAGATCTAGAATGTTTGTTCATCTTGTTGGGGCATGGACAATTTGCTCCAGGGCATTTCAATTCACAAAGTCAAGGAAGTTTTGTTCTAGCGAATTTGGGTAGAGTAGGTTCCTGGTTGATGGTGGGATAACTGAAATCCCCCATAACCAGTGTGTTTGCTAAAAATGGGGTTGTCTTCAGTTTGGTTAAGTAGGCTTCATGGGTGTTGTGACCCATGGAGGGGTAGTCTGGTCCAGCGAGTTTGTGTTTACAAAATCTAAGAGTTTATGTGCCTTTACGTTTGGTGTCATGTACAATTCCCATTTAATACTGGGGTAATTAAAGTCACCCATGAATATGGCCTTGGGTTAGATGGTGAGTATTTTCAGTAAGCTTAAATGCATGTTATGGCTTTCCTGGGTCATATAGGGGGGGGCCTATAGCTTACAGGAAAATGGTTTGGGGTTTTACCTATGGTGATTTGAACATCATCCTGTTTGACCAGCCCTGAGGTATATTTGTTATGTAAATCGAGACCCTCCATCTTTAGTCCCTGTCTGTGTAGTAACTGGTCTGTACCTGTGGCTTTAAACTATATCTCAGAGACCACACAGACTTCAGCATTATTTAGGGTAAAGAGATCATCTAAGCAGTGAGGTCTTTCTTTAGACTCATAGCATTGAGCTGTAAGACCTTTAGATTTTCTGGGTTTTGATTTGCTATTTCAGAAGCACTTTCAGTTTTGCATTACCTAAAAAAGGCACTGTGGGGGAAGACAGTATTTTAGCTAATATTCAAAAGCTTAGAGGGGAGAGGTACAGACCATCCCTGGCAAAACAGTGTGGTCTGTTCACCATCACCTTCCATAATGACAAAACTTGCACCCCCTTAGAATGACACCAGAAAATAATCAAATTATTACAGTCAGTCATCTTTTTTTTTCATATTGTAACATCATCCATGGACAGGGTAAAATGCTACTCAGTGCTAGTCTCATACCAGTCTGGGACACGTATTCCAAGAGCTCCATGATGTCTGTATACCAGTACCTGTGGTTCAATGACATGAGTGCATGCGTAATGTGACAGATCCTGGCCCCTGATAAGCAACTGAATGTGATTTTCTCCTTTCTCAGCCTGATGAGAGGGACATCTGTGTGTCTCACAATGGAGTCTTTAATGACTAGAATGTTGGATTGTGTGGTGGTTTGTCTTATGGGCTTAGAAGTAGAGGCTCCATGAGATGTGGCTGTATGTGTTAATGTGGGTGTTTTGAAAGAGTGTGTTCAGGGTTGCTAAGGTGGTTTGTTATGTGTACGTTGTCTGGGAGATCATTGGGGTTTAGGCAAATTACATTTAAGTGCCTCAGCATATGTGGGTCTATGTGTTTGCTTGAATTGTGTGTGATGGGTGCAGCATGTGCACTACTGGTAACCTTATTGATATTAGGAGTGCTTTTATGTGAGATCTTTGCCTCCAGTGACATTGTGTAAATATATTTCTCATATACCATATCAGTTTTAGAATTAACTGGCTGTCAGTAAACATAAGACAAGTTCTGCATTGCTTCAGGATGCCCATATCCACTAAGATGGTAACAGAGGTAGGGCTAAGTTCGTATCAATGGCAACAGACCCGTTTTTATTGATTAGAGAGTTAGAAACATTTTACTTGTTTTGTTGAGTGTACTCATTTTTTTAAATGTAAACAGTTCTTACAACGAACTAAAATAAACATGAGTTTTGTTCTGTAATAAGTTTATGGCTGAGTAAATATTCATTTTCCAGTCATTTAGTAACTAGTTTAGCCAATGAAATGCTTCTGTCATGGCTTTTCTCTATATATTACAATTTGTTAGGCATGGGCACTTCTGCCGTTCTAGCTTGTAAATGTAACAAAACAGTCATTTCCATATAAGTGAAGAAGACCTTTTTAAAAAAATTCAACAGTAGTGTTACCTTAATATAATTAGAAATGTTATTCTATGTGTCAGTCAGTCTTACAGGAATTAGACATATAGTAACTTGTTCTCTGTATCATCTTCTAAAGATTCTGTATTACTTTGATAACTCCAAACATCCATAGTGGCAATTGTCTCTGATTACTCTATACTTAAGCTTTTCACTTAAATAGCAATATGAGATGGAGTGAAAAGTTCAAATATTCAATCATTTGTAATAACTTAAACTTTCATATCCATAAACATATACACAGAAGGCCTCTGGCTGACGAAGTTCGCAGATGACTGCAAACTAGGAGCCATAGTCAAGTCCTCAAATGATGTGGACATCCTACAGAAGGGCCTCACTAAGACAGATGCCTGGTGTCAGAGCCTTGGCCTCAAGCTCAATGCCAAAAAATGCAGTGTCATCCCCTTTGGTAAAAACTCTGTACCCATAAACTATCACACAGGCAGCAATCTACATAACACCGAATGCGTGATAAGAGACCTTGGGACCCAGGTGGACAGTAGTCTCTCCTTTGACAGTCACATCACAACAGTAGTCAGGAAGTCCTTCTACGTGGCACACCTCATCATAAAAGGGTTCTCATCCAGGAAAAAAGAGGTCAATGTTCCCCTCTACTTTAGACCCATTGTAGAGTACAACGCCCCTTTTGGAATGTACCTCACAAGACATCTGCAGCAGCTGGAAAGGCCACAGAAGTACCTCACAAAGAGGATTACTGGCCTCAAACAAATGCCCTACACTGACCGCCTCAAAAAACTCCAGCTTTACTCTGTAGCATATCACCTAATCCGAGGTGGTCTCTGCCTAACATATAAAGCTATGTCAAACCCAGAGCTGTTGGACATGCTATACCTAAAAAAATCCCAATCCCTCCAAGCTACAAGCTCTAGGGACCTAAACCTTGTCACCACAATAAACAGGACATGCTGGAGGGATAGATTCCTGTCCCAGAGACTTCCAATACTCTGGAACAAGCTACCCATCTATGTCAAGTAAAGTTCTTCATTAGCACTCTTCAAGAAAAATCTTGATGAGTGGATGGGAAATAGGAAATACACCCCAAGGATCACTCCTGTGTCTCTGCTGGACAGTGGCACAGGAAAATAACTTTCTTGGGTGGCGTAAACTATGGTACCTTGCTGGCTAGACTTATGTAGGCCCTTGGGCCGATAGCCTAGTACCTACCCATGAACCTATAAATGCCCTTGGTATGTTTTCACTGTGGTCTTTACAATTTACGCATGCTAATTTTATTATAAGATTTCTAAAGTATTATTCTATATTCTAATTTGGGTCTAGTGCAACTTACAATCCATCATTTCTGATTTCCTAGACTTTATAAATCTTTTTTTTTTTTTTTTTTTTACAGTCTATAGTTTTAAAAATGTATCATTAACCAATTTGCTGATATGATAAAAAAAAAAATCAAAGCTTTATCTACTAATATACCCAGGTTCTTAAATGAATCCATATTGTAAGTCAGTGTGTGCTATATTAAGTACTCACCCTTCAATCTATATCAATCAAATCTCGTAGGTATCTTTCAGTCCTACCATATCTTGTATGTTTATATTATATATATACATATATATATATATATATATATATATATAGATATATATATATATATATATATATATATATATATATATATATATATATATATATATATATATATATATATATATATATATATATATACATATATATATATATATACACACACACACACACACACACACACACACACACACACACAGATATATATACGGGTTCCCTTGACATGGTCGAAATTTCAAAATGCCAACAACCATATGGCCGACATCATATGATCGACATTTGAAAGGTCGACCATGGGGAACCGGCATCTCCCTACAGTGCGGAATGGAAAGATTTCTCGGGGTTGGTATATTAAAGTTATGGGGGGGCAGAGCCCCCCTACTAGCATCGTGAAAGTAAGTTATGTTTCTTTTTTTTTTACTTAATTGATATGTTCGACATTTCAAATGTCGATCATATGGTGTCGGCCATATGGTTGTTGGCATTTTGGAATGTCGGGCATATCAAGTAGACACACACACACACACACACACACACACAAGCATTCTGTTCCAACTGTCAGTGTTGCCAACAGTGTTGACATCGAAGGAAAAGATGTGAAAAAGGACTAGTCCCAGAACAGAATCTGGTGGTACACCACTGATTATCAGTTGTAGTGGAGATAGGTGTCCATCTATATAGCCACTTGGACCCAAGTTATTATGTCTTCATATTCTTCATAGTGGCTCTAATTTGTAGACGATTGCTTTGGTGGACAGACAGAAGTTGGTGCTTTTTGGTTAAATGTCCACTTTATCAAACAGATGTTTTGCTGGGTGTATGCTTCATTACAACAGGTAAGAGGGATGTGCAGAAGGTGCGAGTGTGTGTTTCCTAATGTGTATGGGTTAGGGTTAGAGTAAGGGTCAGGTAAGGGGATGAATTAAGTGTTTATGATTGTGCGTGTTTAGGGTTAGGGGATAGATTAGTTCGCAGGACAGATAGAGTGTGTGTGATTGTGAGTGTTTAGGGTTAGGGGATAGATTTAGTGTGCTTGTATGTGCCCATGTGCACGTGTGTGATGAGAGTCCCAACTGTCTTCTGTTATGGTAGTGTTATGGGAATAGCTTTTTTTTTAGTTTAAGATGCAGGTTAGAGTTAAGGTTAGCGTTATCATGTGTTACTAAGGTGGAGCATGGAGGTTTTGCTAGTTACAATGGATCTAGTAGTCTAAAAACTCTTATACATCCATTAACCAAATAGCCCAGCTACAGGACCATAAATGTAAATCCACTCCAACAAATAAATGCACATGGTGGAGGGATAGATTTATACCACAGTGCTTGCCCACCTCTTTAGAACAAACCAAGTCTCTAAGTTAAACAGTGTGACACACTGTCTGTCTTTAAAAAAGATAACTGATTAACTGATTGGGCATTGAATAATTCATCCTTGGTATGAATGGCCTGGCCCTTATCAAAAAAGGAGGAAAGGCCTAAGGGTGGGCACTGGGAAAGCTAAAATGTCCTTGTAGTTCAGCTGATTTGAAACTCTTAAGAGCCTATGACATTTGACTAAGTTTGTATGGAAGCAGAGTTAGCGGGCATAACATGCTTAGGTCTGCTTCCCTGGTGACTCTTGGGTGACCTGCAAGGAGTTGCAGTATGTGGGAGTACAGAAGGAGTATGTGCTGTCATGCTTGCACTGAAGGCTGAGATCACAGTGTGTCTAGAAGACTTTGACAAAAGGTTTATGCGTGGTATTTGTATAGACAGTATGTGGACTTGTGAGTGCATTTGAAGACCATAACATGTTTATATGATGACTAAAAAAAAATTAAAAGTATATCAGTCAAAATACTTTTTGCCTTTGTGTTTCAGGCCATCTTGAGATGCCAGTTTCTGTAAGTTTAACCCAGCTAATACATTCAGAGGTTTTGGTTCTTGCAGAAGTGCACCATTAAAATTAATGTGTTGCCCTTATCCCAGCCTCTGTTTCTACAACTCTCTTCTTGGGCAGCTGATATTTGTGATTCCCTAGGTTTTCACTGAAATATTTTTTTTCACAGCTGTTACAGTCTATTACTACCTTATAAATAGGGCACTTAAAGCTGTATATGTAACTTTATTATCATTTTCTACAGATATCAATCTCCACTGAAAATTTACAGTTCCTTTAAGTTTCTTACCTTAACTAAAACGTTAACTAAACATATAAAAATAGTTACATAATTCTCAGTTTGTGGTAAGAGAAGCCTGAGTGTATTGGTTTGCATGTTAATTATTGTAAAATTGTTATAGGCATTCTTGGCTTTGTGTTAAGTGTTTCTTATCTTGGACACTGGATTAAACAGTGGGTGCCATCAGAGGTGAAAATGGTCCTATCCAATTGGATAAGGTGCTAAGTGCATTAGTTTCTTGTTTGGTGCTGACTTTCATTTCATTGAATGAGAGGTTTAAATGCTGAGCTGTTTTAAATGTCTTATGCATTTTAATGTATGTATTTATCTGAATGTGTTAACCAGTGTAATCTATTCATGCATTCATTACAAAGTAGTGGAGTCAGATATTGTCTAGGTGCATCATGTGGACAGACAAGGCTTGTCTAAATTGTTTGGGGTGGGTATGCTGTTTTATATAATAAGTGTGAAACTATACAGAATTACACTCAGCTGTGGAACTCACAGACATAAGGGAAGGTTGGATAAGAGGTTAGTGCGGCCGTTTATTTTTTATTAAATTACTACTTTTTTAAGAATTTTACTTTTTGTGGTTGGTAACAGTGGGATTATAAGTGACTGTCATGATTTGCTATAGGTGACTTGAATGTTGGAGTAAGTTTTGTAGATAGTGGTGATATTCTACTATTTAAGCTGTTCTGTAGAGTCTGTGCAAGTCATCTGGAGAGGCAGTCAACTTTGTAGGAGATGGCTGCTCGAGGAATTAATGGAAGTTGTTTACACTTCAAACTTGGACATTACAGGTAAGTGAACATTTTTAAGTATGGGAGATTCTGATTTAAACTGTGTGCTGTTGATGGCATCTCTTGTGTTTGGTTTCATTACTGGAGAAATTTAAGTGGACAGTATGTATTTAATGTACTTCTTGTTTCCATGTTGCATGGATTATAAAGTCCAAAACTTTATATTATAGGTTTAATTTTTTTAAGGTTGAGTGTGCAGTAATTTCAGTGTGTGTTTGTGATAATGGTGGAGTGTTATTTACATTGCTAAATGGCTATTTTTTCACTGATTGCTTGGGAGTCTGGTTTTCTATTAGGTTTACCGTATTCTTTTTGCTTGGAGCTGCAGGATTTTAGCTCAGCTGAGAAGATGTGGTTATTGTTGAATGTTTTAGTGTGTCTTATTATTTAATTATTTCTTATACAATATTTATTCTGTTTTCCTTTTGTGGATATAGTGACAATAATTTTAGAATAAGTTTTGTTGAGGGGTTGTGAAAAAGGAGTTGTCACTTCATCTCCTGGTGCTGTATGTGGCAGTGATTATGGCCATGTTCTATTGCTCAGATACTGGGTAGGTTTTCCTGCTGGCTGTACTGAAACAACGGTCCACTTCCCATAAGAATGTGGCTCCAGTGAGACATTCTAGTGCATATTTACAAGCCTACTGAAGGATGCTACAGGTTAGTGTACATTTTTTTATGTATGAGATTATTTGAAATCTCTTTCATTATTCCTGTCAAATCTTGAATTTGGAGTATATGTTGTGGGAAGAAATAAGTATGAATGATGCATTCAGTGTATTGTTGTGTCATATTTTGTGCATAACATGTCGGTTCATAGGTTTATACTAGACTAATAACCACCAGAGTCTATACAAGTCCAAAATCGGGTATAACTTTTAAACATTAGTCTAATTCATGCTGGTAGGAAAATAACAGGATTTGCAACAACATGGATTTCCTAAAGACTAAGACGTATGAAACTCGAATGTCTGACATTACAGACTGACTGTAATCTTCAGTGATTTACCAGAAAATCAAAACATTTTATAAGGAGAAATATAATAACATGAGGTAAAATCAGGGATAGTTGAGCAGTATAACGTAGTTAATCCTAGTAGTATTGCTTGCATATTTTTTCAGTCTGATGATTTTTGTTGTGGTAAGGGTGGCCAGTTATTTCCACAGATTTCCTTATCTGGGTGCAATTCTTGGTTTTCATTTGCATAGTTGTTGCAATCACAAGTTGTATATTATATTATATTATATTAGTGGGGTGTAGGCAGAGGAAACATTTGTAAGGACAAGGTCAAGCATGATATTTGTTTATTGATGTCTGATTATTGGGAAAGTCTAACTGGGTGGGTGTCCATTTTTATTGGTGGCCCAGGGAGAAAAGTTTCACAGTATTTCAAACACTTTTTGAAAACAGTTTTAAAAGCCTCAAAAATAAAACAAAACATCTACAGTTTAAATAATTATACCAAACTGGACACAATGTGACACAATTAGGTAAAACAAAGACAACTTATAAAACAATAATTTGGCTCTATAGTCTGTCCTCAAAAAGGCAGTTCAGCAAACAGCATTTACATTTAAATGCCATTCAACAAACTGTTCATAGTGAGATCACGGTACAGTGAAGATCAGAATATCTGCCCTTTTCTCACTGCAGTGCGATCTCGGAGTTGGTATATATCATTAGCGGGGGGTAGCACAGCCCCCCACAAGAGCGGGTTCGCTGACTGGCATTTTCAATGTAAATGACGTTCACTGAACTGCAATTTCAAGGACATAATATAGACCCGAATAATTGAATTATTACAGAAATTTTAGACAGTTTTTAGAAGTTAAAGTTAAACTGGTGTAATACATACAGGAATTGCAATATGAAGTTAGGGAAATAGTAAGTTATTACATATCTAGATAAAGTTAGGAAGTAAATGAAAATGGGGAGTAAGGAGGTGTAAGTTATGACTAGGAACTTGTTCATATTTAGCAATATCGTTATCCTGAGGTCGAGCAAAAACAGAGACAGATTTTGGCTAACAACTATTTCACAATAGTTTTGAAGGGCTGGGGGAGGATATTGACCAGATGGATATAGGTAAGGAGTTCCATGCCTTAGCAACATTGTACAAATACAGATCATGCCCTGCAGATTTGATAGGGTTGTGGACAGAAAGGTTTTTCCTCACTGAATCATAACGGAGTATGAACATAGTTGTACAGAACGGTATTTAGTGCTAGTCAAGCAGATGATAGCTAGCTAATGTGGTCAGTGGGAAGAGCTCTGTATATGTTAGTTGAAGTGTTAGTTCTAACCAATTTAGGCTTTCAGTGCTATACAGCAGTGGGTTCTGAAAGGGGCATTTGCTGCAAATTTAGCCACTTTATTATAGCATTGCCCAAATTGTGCTTTATGTCATTCGTGGAAGCTACTAAGAATGGGTGCTCCTTAAACTAGTTAGGGGAGGTGCTAAGTAGTGTCGCTTTAGTTGTGTTGGTGATAAAGATTTTGATCTCTATAGCATTCCCAAGTTTTTGGTGAGTTTTTTATGCATTTTTGTATGTGCATGTGAAATGTAAGATTATAGGTTCGGAGGTAAGGTAAGTACTAGGCTAGTTGCTCTTGCAGGCCACTTTATCTAGCTAATTTCCCTTTTTTGTTTGAAATAACCTATCCCACTTGGTTGTAAATTAGCCTTACCTGTCCCATGGTTGAACATGACATATTACCCATAATGAAAATAACTGGGATCATCCACTAAAAGTATGAAAGGTCACACCAATAGAAAAGAAAAGGCACAAGCAGAGTAAGGGGCCACAATATTATGCTGTAGCACAAGTAAAAGTTGTTTATTCCTTACGAGTTAAAATTGCACATTCACATAAGCACTTTTGTCTTTGTTAATTCAGAGACTTGTTCAGATAACCAAAATAGACAATAAACCATTTTTAGTTATAAAATCTAATCAGTTATGTCATCAGTACTACGGCCCCTAATTAGTACAACATGCCTAACAGCACACTCAATACATTACATATGCATGACAGAATTAAAGCTAAATTACAGTTCTTATTTATAAATATAGTAAAATTACAAAATGAAATAAATTATAGTAAGTAATTACTATATATACAGGAATCATGGCAAAATAAATACCATAAAAAGCATTAATTAAAGCCAATAAAATCCATAAAAACATTAAAGTCTATATAAAATGCATCTGATACATTAAAATTCATCTGTCTAGAGCTTTCAACTTTAAGAAACAGGATTGTGAAAATGCATTAAGACCTGGCCACTGTATGGCGTTTGTTCTCAGTTGCCATAAGGCCTCATTTTTTCTAATATAAGTGACCAGGGACCACCTCTTTTATCAGGGATAAGGACCTCAATAATAGCAAATTTAAAATTATGGTCCACAAATTCTAAACAATGCTTTGCCAATGCATTTTTTTATATTTTTATTCCTTATGTCCCTGAGATGTTTATATATGTGATTCTTGAACTCCCTCTCCATCTTTCCAATATAAAAACAGGGATATTTTGAGCAAAATGCACAATACACTATTTTTTTCAGCATTACATGAACACTTCTGATTTAACTTTACAATTGTATTATTAATACTGAAAGTAGAGCCTTCCTTAACATATGGACAATAGTTACAACTAAAACACCTACTCAAAGACCCACTTAAACATCCCTTTGGAGTGGTTTCCAGAATAGATTTTAGGCATTTTCCCTTTCTATAAACAACACTGTGTTTTTCTCCCATAGATTCTCTGATGTCCTTATTATTAACCATTACCAACCAGTTCTTGGAGAGTATATCAGCAATATTCCTACTGTAACTATTAAAAGTTGTCACAAATGCAGTATTAAAATGTTGTGTCTTAGATTCAACAAAATAAACATGTCTTTCAACTTATCACATTCATCCAAGAAGCTGTTAAAAAGTGTAACCATGCATGCAGCCCTTACAAACTACCCTTTAACCACAGCTCTTTTTTGTTTGTAAGAGTGAGAACTTTCATAATGTAAATAACTGTTGGAGAATGTGGATTTCCTAAAATTTTCCAATTTGAGTACTTTCTGTTCCCTGTCTTTCATTAATTTGATATCTAAATATGAAATTTCATCAGCACCAATAGTATGGGTAAACTTCAAAAAGATTGTCGAGCTATTCACATAATCTAAGAACTCATAAATCATTTTGAGGAGCCCTGTCCAAAAAATAAAAATGTCATCCAAAAACCACATGTAACACTTACAAAATGAGAAATAAGGGGATTTTAACAGAAATTTGTTTTCCCATTGAAGCATTACAACATTAGCGTAAAGGCCCCCACCTGCCGATCCCATAGACACACCCTCCAATTGTAGATAAAACTCATTATTAAATAAGATAAAATTGTTGTACGAGACAGTCTCAATTAATTGTTCATAAACATTAACTTTGCTGTGGGCTATTCCCTTTTCCATAAAATAGTCACAAAACCACTCAATACCTAACTTGTGTGGTATGACTGTATATAGATCTTTGATGTCGATGGTTATAAATACTCCTGTGTTGGTATAATCAAGACTGTTTATTCTTTTCAAAAAATCCCATGAGTCTCTACATAAGTGGGCCTCACCTTCCAATACCTCTTTCAATTGTAAATCTAAATATTTAGCAATAAATTGTGTAATAGATCCTTGACCATCCACAGTGGGTCTCATGGGGGGGGGGGGTCATTAAGGTCTTTATGGATTTTAGGCAGGCCAAAAACGTGGGTGTCCTTGGATGGGTTACGTTAATGTAATTCAAATCAGTGATGTAAATACTGCCTTCAATAAATAAATCATTGAGTTCACCTCTAATCCTTCTGTAAGCTCCATTTAATTCATTTAAAGAAACTTTTTTATATGTTTACCATCTAATATCCTTTTCATTTTTGCATTGTACAAATTGACATCCATAATCACCACACCTCCACCTTTATCTGGTTTCATGATTCTCACTCCACCATTAGACTTCAATTTCTGTATACAATCATATTCCTCTTTGGGCATATTGTATGTATTATTTTTAAACTTTCTGCCATCCAAATTCAGAAAAATCTAGTTCACATAGGTTTTCGAACAACTGTAAGGATGGATGAAGTGGGGGATTGTGGGTGCTAGAAATGTACAATGGATTTCTAGTATATTCCACATTATGGAACATTATATTCAAATTAAATTTTCTTACAAATTGTTTTAGATCTACTATGGTGTTGCTCACATCCATAGATTTTGCTGGAACAAAGGACATACTTCTAGCCAATAAATCACATGTGGCTTGATATATATATATATATATATATATATATATATATATATATATATATATATATATATATATAGGAAAAAATGAACACTTTAAAGTCATCTTTTGGGTTGAAATGAATAGCGGGGCAGCTTACTGGGGTTATCAAGTCAACTATCTCCGGCCTTGTGTGCTGTATCTCGGATCGCCTCTCATATTCCCTCTGGATCATACCCTAGATAATTTAAGTGTACCCATGCCTAGAATAAATCATTTATGAGCTGCATCTGCCCATTTGTAGTCCATTGGGAACTTCTGGGGTAAATTGTTTTCCCATCCATATATCTAATTTGCACTTGAAAATGGACAGGGATGAAATTTGTTTTATGTGGATGGGGAGTCTGTACCACAGCAGCAGTATCCTCTGAAATATACCTGTCCCTCCAAACTGTTCTATTAATGTTGCAGAAGAGGTTTAGACACCTAGGTAAAGTATTTCTGATGCAATATGACTTACTGATGTGCAGTAAATCCATTAGTAATAGGTCAGAGGATGCCTTCTATGACAAAGGTCATGTCTTTGGAGTATTTAGGATACCAAGTATAGTGTTAAGGTTTTCAGTTGGTCCATGGAGGAACTGTTGTTTGGGCCTTGTATCCTTTTAGTAAGGTATCTTTGTGGGATCTCCAGTTGTTGCATGTGTCGAAACAAAAAGGGGCATTATATGGAATGATTGGCCCAATGAAATCTCAGTAAAGAGGGAGTCAGTGACATCCCTAAATCTAGACCCAATCCCTTTCTTTATAATCTGTGAAATATAGAAGGACTTTCTTACAACAACAGGCACATATTGGTCAAAAGTTAAGTCACTGTCCAGATAAGTGTCCAAATCCTGAACAACTAGGTCAAGTCTTAGGTGCATATTGTCAGTGTGGTAGTTCCCAGGCATAGATGACTTCCCAAAAGATACAGTAATGCATTTTTTGGCATTTAGTTTTAGACCATAATTTTGAGTTTTTTGGGTCATTAATATATTACTTATTTTGTACATTTCCTTTGTATTTATCTGCATATCTTCTAAGTTGTTCTGCCCATGCTATTTGCAGTCTATAATTTGAGATAGTACACAATAGATCCTGATCTGTTCTGATACTGTGCATTGCTTTTGTCATTATCTATCTTTCTGAGTATTTGTCTTGATCTGTTCCCTCTGCTGTACTCTATTAACAGTAACACTTCTTGTCTTAACTGCTTTATAGTTTTCTCTATTCAGTACTTCCAGGATGGCATTTGATTTCTCCCCTTCCTTTCCCTTATTGTCCTGTGTTTTTGTGGTAAGACTTTATCTGTTATTTAGCTGCAAGTTAATATAGCCTATTTACTTCTGTTAAATTACACAAATTTATGTTGACAGATTTAATTACTGTGTTCATTTGTTTAATCTGAATTCTAACATTTTGGGTCTTATTGCCTTTCTGTAATAGGTTTTTTCATTGATCAAAAGTCTATCCATCTCTGTTAAGTAAAGTAGCTGTTATCTTTGCTCTCCATTTGCTGCAGAGACTCCACGGAAAGTTCCTGAACACCTTCCTGTGACATATTCTCTTCATCTGCATCCTGCATCATCTGTTGCTTTTTCATATAGGAATTCAGTTGTCTATCACTACACAACATTGACTTTGTCAGAATTGCCAATGTTTCTTGCACCTTCCCTTGCTGTGCAACTCCAACTGAACTTTTGTACTCCTTTCTTACTGAAAGCTGTAGAGAATCCTCATGTGGCAAGTGATCAAATGCTTCCTGTTCCATCTGTTTCTCCTTAATCTGTTAAGACTCATTGTTCCATCATGCTGTGACATTACCACTGTAGGATTTTCTACATTAAATCTCAGGTAATCCATACCATCAATTTCTTTAGATTCCACATTACTAATCTTTTTTTCTACTTTCCCCCTTTGTTTTATTTATTTTTTTTTTGTATTGTGACATTTTGTATATCCGGATGCCTTTGCCTTTATTTCTCTACAACTGTCTCTGGTGACACTTTTTGTAGTGATTTGTTTTGCTCTCTCCGTTGCATACATCTTCTTCTTCTTCTTCTTTCGGCTGCTCCCGTTAGGGGTCGCCACAGCAGAGCAACTGTTTCCATTTCCTCCTGTCCTCTGCATCTTGCTCTGTCACACCAACCACCTGCATATCCTCTCTCACCACATCCATAAACCTTATCTTAGGCCTTCCTCTTTTCCTGTTACCTGGCATCTTCATCCTTAGCATCTTTTTCCCAATATACTCTGCATCCCTCCTCAGCACATGTCCAAACCAACGTAATCTTGCCTCTCTGGCTTTGTCTCCAAACCTTCCAACCTGGGCTGACCCTCTAATATACTTATTCCTAATCCTGTCCATCCTAGTCACACCCAGTGCAAATCTTAATATCTTCAACTCTGCCACGTCAAGCTCTGACTCCTGCCTTTTTGTCAATGCCACTGTTTCCAACCCGTATAACATAGCTGGTCTCACTACCCTCTTGTAGACCTTCCCTTTCACTCTTACTGATACGTGTCTGTCACAAATTACATAACATTACATTGTCCGTTGCATACATATTGCACCATATTAATGTTGTTATACTTTCAAACATCCATATTTCTTCCTTTCTGTTTTCCTTACTTTGGGGGCTAATTGTTCCATCAAGCTGTGACATAAACTATGTTAAACTCTTTACACTAAATCCTTCATGTCGGAAGTATTACATAACTTCAACTTCTATTTGTTTAACTTCTACTGTACTAATCTTCTATTTTACATTCCCTCTTGGTGATCTTATTTTTTTGTGTGGCAAAAGTTTCCACACCTGGATACATTGTGTGTATTTTTCTTCAAATATATTTGGAGATGCTTTCTGGTATTGATTGCTTTGGCTTTCTCCTTTGCATAAATATTGCAGCAAATCAGATCTTTTTCTTTCCCATGTCCATGTATATTTTTCATGCCTTTCAAAAATCTCTAGGTGGTGTTTTTTTTTTTATTATTTTGTACTTTCTTGGTTGCTTGTTTTTCCAAATGGCCCAAAGTTTTTGTCTATATAATGGTTTTCATGGATCTATTGTATTAATGAACTCAAAAATGCATTTGAAGGTTTTGACAGTTTTTCTGCAAGTATTTTTGTTTCCTCTGATTTGTCTCAATCTTTCTGAAAATCTTCTAAATGGAAATGTTGGGCTTCTATAAGGTGCTGCTGTCCATAAAGGCCAGAGGTGACAAGCAGGGATGAATTTATAATTTCCCATCTGTTGGGCCAAGATGTTGTTTGAATAAGTTTAAAGAAGAGCTCTGTTTCACATAAATGGGGAGTATTTTCCAGGAAAAAGGGTAATCTCGCAAACACACATCTGTTCCTCCAACATGTTTTGCTTATGTCACAGGCGCAGTTTAGATTCTTAGATAGGGTAATTCTTGTGCTGTTTGTTTTGTGAATGTGTAGCATATCCATCAGGGCTGGATCTGAGAAGGCCTTGTAGGCTAGTTATAGATCATCTCCCAGTAGTCTGTAGGAGATTGAGTACAAGGCCAAGGGTTTTGTGCTTTCCTCATAGGACATATTATTTACACCCTTTATTCTTTTAATGAGGAATGCCTGTGGCCACTATAGTTGTTACACATGCCTGGTCATGTACATGCAGGAGAGTACTCTATTATTGGTCTAATGAGGGCTAAGGATTGTGGAATTATGATCTCCTTAGGTCTGGATGCCATGCCATAACTTATAACTTGCCCCACATAGAAGGATTTTCTCACCACCGTGGACACATGGTGATCAATGTTCAGGTTACTGTCAACCTGAGTTATCAAGTCCCTTACCACTAGGTCTACTCTTAGGACAGTGTTATCAATGTTGTAGTTTGCAGGGGTGGTCATATTTGCTATGACTTCAGAGAAGTGTATTCCATACTCTAGAGGTCCAAGTGCTGAGCCCTGTGGAACACCACTAGTAACAAGCCTATTGGTGGAGGTGGATGCCCCTATCCTAACTTCATGTGTCCTACCCATGACCCATTTGAATATCCATCAGGTTACATAGAGATTTATATCTAAATTTTTG
Source organism: Protopterus annectens (assembly GCF_019279795.1). NCBI lineage: Eukaryota > Metazoa > Chordata > Ceratodontiformes > Protopteridae > Protopterus > Protopterus annectens. The sequence goes on from NC_056746.1 coordinate 818,409,795, forward strand.
AGTTTGCCAATAATTCCCAAGTGAGGTAGTGTATTATATGCCTTTACCAAGTTGAGGTAGGCAGTATGCGCTTTTTTGCCCATTGTCCATGGCTCAACTGGGTTTAGTAGGCATGACCTAATTCTGATGACCCCAAACTAGGATGGGTCCAGTGTTTGTAGATTTCCTGTGTATTTATTAGAGCCATTATAACCTTTTCCATGGCCTTGTATATAAGACTAGTCCAACTTATGAGTCTGTAGTTCCCTGGGTCTTTTGATGGTCTAGCTTTATGTAGAGGGATGACTGTTGCAGTCCTACATTTCCTATGACCGAAGCCTGGCTGGAGATTGTGACTGAATAGACATTCTAGTGGGCTTGAGGGGTCATTTTTCAAACTAAATAGGAGACATCCTTGTATATTATCAGGGCTTATTGCTGTAGTGTGTTCAGCTCTGGAGAGCGCAGTGGGGACCCGTGCTTTAGTAACAGTAGGAGGCTTAAGTGGTAGAGGGTATTTCCTGGGGAGTAACTAGTCATCTTCAAGTCATATGGACTCTGTCTTCTGCTTGTACCTTATTGCTGTTGTGTAACACTTTTGAGTACAGTTACTGTCATCTACTCTTTTATCTTGGCCTTTGGTAACTACTTTAGTCAATTAAATGTTTCTGTCAAGGCTTCTCTCTCTCTGCACTATAAGGTTGAGAGGTATGCCTTCATTTATAACTGAAGTGTCATGAAATCACAATAAATTAATGGCTGTTATTGCATGCATATTCCTATACAGTAGACAAACCTTTTGTTTTTAATTAGAACTAGCCAGTACAACTTTATACATACATAGATAAGTAAACAGACACACATATTCCATGTGAAATTGTAGTTTCATTTATTTTACAAAATAAATAAACAAGCAAACGACACACCGGTTCCATGTGAAGTCATGGTTTTATTTAATTGACTGTTATATAACTATAACTAGGCATAGATAGATCTGTCTATACTTAACACAGCCACTCTGTTAAACAGCATATTTATGTACATACATACAAATATTTCAGACATGAACAATAATGCTGTTCTTACATGCAAAGTGATAGTTATATTTTGACCTCATTTTCATTTCTTATATTTTTTCAACTATCATCTTGCTTGGATTCCACTCTGCATTTTGTCAAACTGTTTGACATTCTTTCAGGAAATGATATAATTCTTTATTCTATTTACAGTTTTCTGTTTGTGTCTTGCATTATGGATCTCAGGTTTTGATTAAAAAGGGATTGTCAGCCTCCCACTTATATGGTTATCAAACTGAAATTAATAAGTAAAGAAACAGATAAACAGCTGAATAAAGAAATAAAGGGAATAAATTAAATTATTTCAAACAGAGGATAAGTTTAATTTGTGGTACCTTGGAGAGTACAGCACACATCTATTTGTTGTTTTCATTACTTATTAAAGTAAACAATTATATGTTTGTTTACAGGTACCTTGTTATGTGTGTATATAGTTTGTGCTCTTACAGGACAAAAACACAGTGGGGGGCATTCTGAAGGGAAAAATAGTACAGTGTGTAAAGCTAAACCTTACACTAATGACATTCAAATGAGATGGATTATTATTTATTTTACATTTGTTGACCAGGACTGTCCGACTAAGCTCACAACATTTTACAGCAGAGGCCCAGGGAGAAAAGCTCCGAATTATACAAAACAATTAAAACATTAAATAACAATTGAGATATACAAGTGGTTAATAGATCTCATACAGTAGTTACAAAATTAAACCACACTAAAAACAAAAGGATGATAATAAAAGCATAGGAAGTAAACTGTTTTATAATAAAAGAAAGTTTGTAAATCTAAAGAGCAATAGGCAGTGTATTACAAAAGCTTAGGACGTTACATAGAAGCTACATATAATGGATATAAAAAGTATACACACCCCTGTTAAAATGCCAGATTTTTGTGATATAAAAAAATAAGACCATAAGAAATCATTTCAAAACTTTTCCCACCTTTAATGTGACCTATAACCTGTACTATTCAATTGAAAAACAAACAAATCTGTTAGGGGAAAAAATATAAAAAATAAAAAACTTACAATACACTGGTTGCATAACTGTGCACACCCTTAAACTAAAACTTTGTTGTGTCTGTACACCCTTAAACTAATACAACATTCAGTCTTCTTGGGTACACACCTGCCATCAAGTAAAGAAACTCTTTTTAACCCCAAATAAAGTTCAGCTGTCCTAGTAGGATTTTCCTGAAATTTACTCAGTTGCCTGCTACAGCAAAAGCCATGGTTCGTAGAGAGCTTACAAAGCATCAAAGGGCTCTCATTGTTGAAAGGTATCAGTCAGGAGAAGGGTACAAAAAATTTCCACAGCATTGGATATAACATGGAACACAGTGAAGACCGTCATCAAAAAGTGGAGAAAATATGGGACAACAGTGACGTTGCAAAGAACTCGATGTCCCTCCAAAACTGATAAAAAGACAAAATGAAAACTGGTCAGAGAGGCTGCCAAGAGACCTACAGCAACACTGAAGGAGCTGCAGGAATTTTTGTCAAGTACTGGTTGTGTACTACATGTGACAACAATCTCCCGTATTCAACATATGTTTGGGCTATGGGGTAGGGTTGCAAGACAGAAGCCTTTTCTTACACAGAAAAACATCCAGGCCCGGCTAAAATTTGCAAAACAATACATCTGGTCTCCCAAAAGCATGTGGGAAAATGTGTTATGGTCTGATGAGAGCAGAGCCCTTGGGATATAGTAAGGTTTCATTTTTACTGGATAGGTATTAAGATATTGTGCTTTGTTTTTGGATGTAAGAAGGTAGGAGGGAGGGATTTTTATTTTAGGGAATAGGATATTCATTGGAAAGATAGCTGCAGAGATAGCTATGGGTTTCTGAGGGTAAGAAAAGGTATGTGTGTGAGGGGTGGTGGGGGCTAGCCCTTGGTGTGCTTATCAGCCAATTGAGCATACACTTGTGCACTCCATTCACATGGAAGAGCACCAGCAGGGTTCAAGTTGATCAAACATGCAGGAAGCTCCAGTCCACAAAAGGTAATATTGGAAGGTGAAATGTGTGTCTTACAGGTTACGCCCAGGTTCTGCAATAAAAGACAATAATGTTAGGTGAGGTAGAAGAGGTTATTTTTCTGCTATCTTTCATAAGTGATGTACTTCCATTTTCCAAATTTCTTGATGTTCTTCTATGATGTCCTTGCCCCACTGCACACGAGAAGCTGCCGCTATGCTAAATGAGCATGGACTCTAACTAAGCATGTGACATATATATTTGGGGTTCAAGCTTTAGCACTCTACCTTTTTCTTCAATACAGCCCTCACCTGAAGCTGTGTAAGCAGGGTACCCTTCTCATGGCAGAAAACTGTTCCTTCTTAAGTACCACTGTATGGTAAAACTGTGTGAGTGGATGTCTGTGTTATAGGCACAGTGCTTATTAATGTTGCAGGCATCGTGCTACAGTCTATTCTGTGGCTCCTGAGGCTGGAGCCAGCCACTGGTTCTTCACCTCCTGATCAGTCATAGGTTTCTCCTAATTATCATTAGCATATTCTTATTTTAACCAGCTATCTGCTCCACATAGGGCTGATAAACAACAGGCCATGAAAAACAATCTGCTGTATTACTGATGACATATATTTTGGAGTTTGTCCCATAAGGTTCACACTACCTCCATGTGCCTTTGTGCAGCCAGCTGATTGCTTGCCAGGTGTAATGTGGCCTTCAACCTGTTTTAATCAAACTCTAACAGTAGCAAGGTGTGTGCCCTACATTGTTTTACTGCTACGAGACATACAACTGGGCAACCTTGCATCTTCCTGTTGTCTCTAAACTGCTGTAGTACCCTTTTGTAAGCCACCTAATTACTCTACTGAGGATGTTTATTATCTGTTATTCTCCATATGTCCATTGATACTGTGAATGAATCTGTACCCACACTGGTACTGGTGCTGTTTCCAGTGCCACTCTCTTGAATTGAGCCCACTGTGAAAGCAACATAGTGTAAAATGTCCAATTATTCTTCACCTCACCCTTTTTGCTGATTGCTCCCCGCCTGAACAATACATATGTTGTCTGATTTTGACTTGGGAGTACCTTGTTTGCCTTCTCTTCGAATATCCAGGAAGAACTCCAACTATGTAATGGTAAATTAATGTCCACATGTAATTACTCTTGGCCACCTGCTGCTGAACTTACTTCTTCTTAAGTACCTCCCCCACCAATTTTTTAGGAATATGGCAACAGTTATCATGAAAAAATGCAGTGCAGTCTGAGGGTGTGCCAGCACACAAGTAAGATCTCTAATAATTTAGATGCCTGAAGGCAAGAATATTCTTGTTACTTGATAGGTTTATTGGTGGTTACTACGCTATTTACCCAAAGGTCTTTATAAGCCTAGCCATGTGTACCCAATATAATTCTAGAGAAACCAATACAAAGGATCTAGCCTAAACTCAAGATCATAGTTAGCAATGGCTACCCATATCTAGGAGGGTTATAGGTGAAATCCCCTGCAAGGAATTTATGGTTTTCCATCCAGTCATCCAGGCTACACACAAACAGGGTCATAGAGGGCTTTGTATTATGTGAACTGGCAGTCTATTCCAGAGGAGTGGTAACCTCTGAGAGACATAACTGTCTCTCCAGCAGGCCCTATTTATGTCACAGGCCAGATTAAGTTCCCTGGAGCAAGTGATCCTTATCCCATTTGAGTTTTAGATGTGCAGCATTTCCATTAGGTCTGGATCTGAGCTTGATCTGCAGGCCAGACACAAGTCTTCTCTAAGTAGTCAGTATGCAACTGAGTACAGTGATGGTGACTTCTATGTGTCAGTGTAAGACATGTGGTGGAGACCCTGTCATTTTCTTGGTTAGAAATCTCTGAGGCCTCTCAAGTTGCTGCAGGCGCCTTGTAAGGTACATACCAAAGAGAGTCTTGTACTCCATTATTGGCCTGATAAGGGTCGAGTACAGGGGTGTTTTGACCTTTTTCTCTGTTGAGATGACCTCTTTTGCTCTTGAGGCAATGGCTTTGATAATGGGGTGAGCAACATAGAATGCCTTCCTTACCACAGTAGTCACATGGTGGTCAAAGTTTAGGCTGCAGTCAGCTTGCATTCTCAAGTCTCTCACTACTGAGTTGTTATGTTGGGGTATTATTATACGGTAGTCTACAGGGATTTCGTTGTTACCGAAGGGGATGATAATGCATTTTTAGCACTGATTTTGAGTCCACAGCTTTGGCACCAACCATTGATATGTGTAAGCCCCTCTTGAAGTATATTGACATCGTTTGGGGATTCAGTGACTGCCCCTAATTTGCAGTCACCAGCAAACTTAGTCAGGTACAGCCCCTCTGTTTTTGCCTGAACTTCTGAGAAGTATATTTCAAACAATAGGGGGCCCAGCGCTGACCCCTGTGGAACTCCATTGCTGACAGTTCTGCTGGTTGAGGTAAAGTCCCCAACTTTGACTGAGTGTGATCTGTTGGTGAGCGAGTTAGCAACTCACCTGACAACATAAGGGTTGATATTCAACTGGGAGAGTTTATCAATGATGCCCGAATGTGAGACTGTGTCAAAGGCCTTTGCTAAGTCAATGTAGGCTGTATGCACAGATTTCCCTTCATTTATGGCTCTGGTGGCATTTTTGAAGAGGTCTACTATTTAACAAGCATGACCTGTCTTTTACAAAACCAAGCTGTGTCCGATGAAGGGTTTGGGGATCACCTATGTCCTTATTTATAGGGTCAATGATGATTTGTTCCATGACCTTACAGCTAAGTCTGGTTAAGCTTATGGGTCTTTAATTCCTGTAGTTTGAGTCACACTTTTAATACTCTTGTCAAGTAGCATATGACAAATGAAAAAAACTGTTACTTGTAAAACTAGCAATAAAGGGTCAGTGGCATGAATGCTGTTAGGAGCAGCTATACTTTCACCTTAGTCAAAATACCTCCTGCATGTCAGTGTATGAGTGTGTGCATGTATATATGTATATATCCACCAACACATCACACATACAGGTGTGTGTATGTCTGTATGTATACATAAACAGAGACACACACAAATTCAGAAACAGATTTGTGTGTGTGTATGTATGTATGTATGTATGTGTATGTATATGTATATGTATGTATATATATATATATATATATATATATATATATATATATATATATATATATATATATGTGTATATATATATATATATATATATATATATATATATATGTATATATGTATATATATATATATATATATATATATATGTGTATATGTATATATATATATATATATATATATATATATATATATATATATATATATATATATATATATATGTATATACATACACACTTTTATGTGTGCATGTGTGTAGACATACAAATATATGTCGCTCTATAAAGATATACAACAAATACATTTTAAACAATCAAAGCATTACATAATGACACATGACATGCATTTATTTAAATTATTATCTATTTCCATCTTGATAAGGGGGTAAGTGGTCTCATCAACACAGCTATCTGTGTCACAAAAGAAGCAAGTTTGAGAAAAGTTATGATAATTCCAAAATTAACAGTGAAGTATACCATTAAAACAATTATTTGCACTGCATACAAAGTTTTAATAAAAGTACACGCATTATCCATACCTCTCAACTGTACAGATGTTCGCAGAATGTACAGATATTTGCTTCATATTTTTGGTCCATTTTTTCATAAAACTGAGGTTTTCTGGCAAATTAGTGGCACATCATTTAAGACTGAAGTTAGACAATAATGGTAGAAGTTTGAGTTTCAGACTTCATACCCTTCAGTATATTCATGCTAATGCAAAACCTGTTATTCTACCAACTTTCTAAGTTTGCAAGAGCAATATTTAAAAATTGCCCCTATTTTTGGACCTTTGTCCCATTTTTATTTATGGCTTTGTCCAGATTTTTTGCTCTTAGAGGTTGAGAGCTATGATATTTATCACATATCCAGTATATACAAATCTGACAAGATATTCAAGAATAAAGACAACCAGCCAGTGAATCCACCAATATTTTATTAAAATAATAAAATAAGCTCAGCTCTAACATCTCGGCTCACCATACAAGCCTTCAAGGAGTAAAAACACATCAAAGAAACTTGCCTCATATAGTATATTCAATTAAACAATTAAATCAATTGTTTAATTAATTATTTAATTGAATATACTATATAAGGCAAGTTTCTTTGATGTGTTTTTACTCCTTGAAGGCTTGTATGGTGAGCCTTGAGTTTTGTAACCACATGAATATAAACCTAGCTTACATATTACATACATACTTATGCACACAGATAGGGAAATATAGAGACTATGTTTGCCTCAACTTTCAAATGGTAACCAGTGTAACTCCACTGCAGTCAAATATTCAGGAAAAGAGTGAAAGTTCCAAACATTTTACCACAGTGCATGGGAAGAAAAAGAAAATATATTCAGTTGGATGGAATCAGCATTATACAGACAGTTACTATGTGATTCCTGAAGGGTGTCAGCTAATGGGAAAATACTTTTAGTTGTTGTGTCTTTCAGCTTTTCCTGGTTAGGGGTCGCCACTCGGAACTCCGGTCCGCTAATGATTGGCAGTAGATTTTTACGTGCCGAGTTGCCGGCCCTGACGCACAACCTTCAACAAAGGTACGCCCATTCACGCACGTCTCCACACAGAAGACGCTCTAGCTGAGAATCGAACGGGACAATGTCTTACTGTGAGGCGACAACGCTACCGCAGCACCACCACCGCGAGAGGAAAATACTTTTAGTACAGTGACACAATTCAATTTCAAAGTTGTCTGACATGTTTTTATTGAAACATTATACGATTTTATTCTTCTAGAATCTTAGAACATTTGCAACTCAGATGCAACTGCCCAAAGCAATGCTGTCCTGTGAAATGAGGGAAACTGTCTTGTAAATGTACATCTGCATTACTATATGCACTAGTAAGTAACACTATTACTGACTATATGAAAAATAATTACCAGTGAAAGGAAAACAAATGTGCCAACAAGCATGAAACAAAAACAAACAAAAGAAAATACAATGCCAAAGTTGGGATAATCATTCCACTAAGTTTTACAAAAAAAAAGCAAATACTAAAGATGCAATTTCATTGCTGCAAAGGCTTCAGATCTGAGTGTGACTAGATAGATTCTCTAACTGAGGCTAAACCAGTCAGTCATTCGGATAATCTAATAGCCTATGGGTGGGGGGGGGGGAAATACAAAAGAACAAACTGTCTCCTGATACTACCACAAAACTACTTGGGGTACTAATTGATAATAACCTCTCTTATGAGCCTCACATTAACATCACTATAAAAACAGTGAATAAGAAATTAGGTTCCCTCTACAGGATCAAACCCTTTCTGACCCCACTAGCCAGGGTCACCATTGCCTGCACCCACCTTATCTCTACCCTGCTTTATGCCTCCCCTATCTACACTAAAATATGTAAAAGTAATCTGAGCAAACTGTCTACGTCTTACAACAATATTGCCAGATTTGCAGGTGGGTCCCCCTATAGAACCCACCATTGTATCAATCTGAATCAACTAGGCTGGTTAGAATTGCCAAATCTAATACTTTTTAATCAACTAATAGTAGCCCATAAGATCCTGTATCAACCAAGAAATACACCTATACTCACTTCCCTAGTCACCCCCTATAACAATCTCAAAACCCTGCGCTCATCTAACAAACTTCTCGTACAAATAACTAAATCTAACAATTCAGCTGGCAACCCTCTATTCTCTAATACAGTGGGTAAAACCTGGAACAGCTTCCCAAATCACCTAACTTCCCTATCCTCAGCCAATCTATTTAAAAGCAAACTTAAACCTTACCTTAAATCACACTGGCTATGCCCCTGTGTTAACCCAGACTAACGATTAACCCTTCCCTTGATACCCAGCTTCTTATGGGCATTACCTTGTGTCTTCTCTATTGATAATAAAGTGTGTTTGACTATTCGAAAGATTAATATGCATGCATTTATGTTTATATAGTTGAATGATTAACCATAGCCATATTACACTTGGATCTCTTGTGAGACTTTACAGAATAAGCCTATCCAAGCACTTTTTTCTTCCTATGAAAACTCATAGCTATTAGTCAATATATTTTAATTTGAAATTGTTGTGTGACTTTATAACTAATATTGGCTCTTTTTAATTGTTTTTATAGTGATATTAATGTGAGGCTCATAAGAGAGGTTATTACCAATTAAAAATATTAATATTGGCTTTTCTCCCTGGGCCTCCACTGAAAATGGACATATATACAGCTGGACTAGCCCGGTCAACAAATGTATAATAATAATAATAAACTGTTAGCATTTCCTGTAATGACCATCCCCCACTGACATTTGTGAAATCTGACCTGCAGTATGCTAACACTTTCTCTGAAAATCCTGCCTCTCTTTGAACATGTGACTTACACTGCTCTAAAAAAGTAAACAAAGTACTCCAGCAAGCAACTGATTTTAGAAACGAGATAGTGCCCCTTTTAACAATAGTCTTTGTAATTAGTATTTCTGTTTAAGCTTACAGACTCTGTATACATGTGTACTATTGTTTGTATTCTATACTATCAACTGTATTAAGCTTTGTTACTGCTTGTGGAGCTTTTCTCCCTGGGCCTCTGCTGAAAACGGGCTTCTGACCCAGTCGGACATAACTCGGTTAACAAATGTAATAAATAAATAAATAAAATAAATAAATCTTATGTGGTCACAATGCAATTATTCCTACCTGGTCTGTCAGAAGAAGATTCCATGGTGGGGTCCAAGGCATCTATCTTCATGTAAAAAATATCACACGGGAATCCAGAATGCTACTGTTCTTCTGAAAAAAGACCAAGTCTCTACCAGTTCCATACATTTGTATTTGGTCTCACCTCAGTGCCCAGGGCATTTACAAATCCTTGTCCATGTCTCTGTCATTCGGATAATCTAATAGCCTATGGGTGGGGGGGGGAGGAAAATACAAAAGAACAAACTGTCTCCTGATACTACCACAAAACTACTTGGGGTACTAATTGATAATAACCTCTCTTATGAGCCTCACATTAACATCACTATAAATACAGTGAATAAGAAATTAGGTTCCCTCTACAGGATCAAACCCTTTCTGACCCCTCTAGCCAGGGTCACCATTGCCTGCACCCACCTTATCTCTACCCTGCTTTATGCCTCCCCTATCTACACTAAAATATGTAAAAGTAATCTGAGCAAACTGTCTACGTCTTACAACAATACTGCCAGATTTGCAGGTGGGTCCCCCTATAGAACCCACCATTGTATCAATCTGAATCAACTAGGCTGGTTAGAATTGCCAAATCTAATACTTTTTAATCAACTAATAGTAGCCCATAAGATCCTGTATCAACCAAGAAATATACCTATACTCACTTCCCTAGTCACCCCCTATAACAATCTCAAAACCCTACGCTCATCTAACAAACTTCTCGTACAAATAACTAAATCTAACAATTCAGCTGGCAACCCTCTATTCTCTAATACAGTGGGTAAAACCTGGAACAGCTTCCCAAATCACCTAACCTCCCTATCCTCAGCCAATCTATTTAAAAGCAAACTTAAACCTTACCTTAAATCACACTGGCTATGCCCCTGTGTTAACCCAGACTAACGATTAACCCTTCCCTTGATACCCAGCTTCTTATGGGCATTACCTTGTGTCTTCTCTATTGATAATAAACTGTGTTTGACTATTCGAAAGATTAATATGCATGCATTTATGTTTATATAGTTGAATGATTAACCATAGCCATATTACACTTGGATCTCTTGTGAGACTTTACAGAATAAGCCTATCCAAGCACTTTTTTCTTCCTATCAAAACTCATAGCTATTAGTCAATATATTTTAGTTTGAAATTGTTGTGTGACTTTATAACTAATATTGGCTCTTTTTAATTGTTTTTATAGTGATATTAATGTGAGGCTCATAAGAGAGGTTATTACCAATTAAAAATATTAATAGTGGCTTTTCTCCCTGGGCCTCCACTGAAAATGGACATATATACAGCTGGACTAGTCCGGTCAACAAATGTATAATAATAATAATAAACTGTTAGCATTTCCTGTAATGACCACCCCCCACTGACATTTGTGAAATCTGACCTGCAGTATGCTAACACTTTCTCTGAAAATCCTGCCTCTCTTTGAACATGTGACTTACACTGCACTAAAAAAGTAAACAAAGTACTCCAGCAAGCAACTGATTTTAGAAACGAGATAGTGCCCCTTTTAACAATAGTCTTTGTAATTAGTATTTCTGTTTAAGCTTACAGACTCTGTATACATGTGTACTATTGTTTGTATTCTATACTATCAACTGTATTAAGCTTTGTTACTGCTTGTGGAGCTTTTCTCCCTGGGCCTCTGCTGAAAACGGGCTTCTGACCCAGTCGGACATAACTCGGTTAACAAATGTAATAAATAAATAAATAAAATAAATAAATCTTATGTGGTCACAATGCAATTATTCCTACCTGGTCTGTCAGAAGAAGATTCCATGGTGGGGTCCAAGGCACCTATCTTCATGTAAAAAATATCACACGGGAATCCAGAATGCTACTGTTCTTCTGAAAAAAGACCAAGTCTCTACCAGTTCTATACATTTGTATTTGGTCTCACCTCAGTGCCCAGGGCATTTACAAATCCATGTCTGTGGCGGCAGCAGAAGCAGCAGCAAACCAGTAGAAGCAAGAGATGAAGGTTTTCCCTTATATAAATGACTGATTGCTCCAACAAAAGTGCCAGCTTATTCTCATAAAGGGAGACCCCACTCAGTCTGTCCTTTTCCCTTAGAATTGCAGTGAATGGAGTCCACTGAGAGCCTCACATTCATCAGATGTACTTTGGATAGCCTGTCATAGGTGTGTACTGAGCTAATGGCCCTGGAGCCGTTACAAGCCTAGCCCAAAAAATTGCCCAGGCACCGTGCCACCTGATGTTAATTCACAGTGCCTCTATCCAATAGGGCAATTGGAATGATCCCTGGAGTGAACTTTCTGTTACCCATCTACTCGTCAAGATTTCTCTTGAAGAGGGCCAGCGAGGTGCTCTGCTTGACATGAATGGGAAGCTTATTCCAGAGTAAGGGCAGTCTTTGGGAGATGAACCTGTTCCTCTAGCATGTTCTGTTAATTGTGGTAATGAGGTTACGATCACTGGAGCGTGTGGTGCGGGGGGACTGGGATTTCTTTAGGTATAGCATTTTAAGTAGGGCTGGGTCGGACATAGCTTTGTAAGTCAAGCCGAGATCACCACTAAGTAGATGATAAGAGACTGAAGTTTACTGAGTCTGTCTATGTAGGACATGTGTTTAAGGCCTAGGATCCTTTTTGTGAGGTACTTTTATGGCCTCTCCAGCTGTTGTAGGTGTCTGGTCAGGGACATGCCAAATGGGGTGTTATATTCGATGACTGGTCTAATGAGGAATGAGTACAGAGAGATGATGACCTCTTTCTTACTGGATGCAAAACCTTTGGTTATAAGATGTGCCACGTAGAAGGACTTTCTGATCACAGTGGCAGTGTGATGGTTGAAGGTGAGGTGGCTGTCGACCTGGGTGCCCAGATCTCTTATCGTCAGTGTTCAGTGAGCTCCCATCAATGTGGCAATTCGTGGGAACTGAGTTTTTTCCAAAGGGGATGGTAACGCATTTTTTGTTGTTAAGCTTCAGGCCATGGTTCCGACACCAGTCATTGGTCTCAGAGAGGCCATTTTGTAGGATGTCTGCATCACCTGGGAAGTTGATAATGACTCCTAGCTTGCAGTCATCAGCGAACTTGGTCAACCAAAGTCCTTCATTCAAGGCATTCCTTTCTATGAATGGGATCTGTGTCCACAGAAAGTAGTATATTTAAGTTTTGGATTGTCTCATGCCATGTTGACAAGATAGTGTTTCACTGGACCTTAGACATTCTGTGTTGATAGATAACTAACTTCCAAGATATGCCACTGCTACCTGCAATGATGGCTGCATACCTCAAATCTGCCTCTGAGCAGTCCCTTGCAAGCTACTATCCCATGTACTGGCAGTCACCATTGACATCCTTGTCCTAGGATGGTGGGTTGTCAAGGGGAAGCAATCCAACATGCATGGTCACAGACCAAAACTAACATAAATATCAGTATCTTGGAGTTAAGGGTGTTCTTTCTGCCGTTACAATTGTTAAAATACTCCATTCTCTGAGTAGCAATAGCCATAGTCACAGATATTAACTGCTGTGCTCTGGCATAGCAACAAGCAAAGGGAAATCCACTCCTATTCCTAGTGCTATATCCAGGAACTGCTTTCAGACAGCAAATCACATATCATGAAAGACAGGGAAATCTGCTTCTTGCTTACATTGCATAAATGGGTTCTCAGGATGTTGGTAGCATGGGACATTTTCCAGCTTTAGGGAGAAGCCTTAATGTAAGCTATTAGTATCCTTGCCCAATGCCAAATGCCACAACTTCTACTTGCTTATCCACTCTGCACAGAGACAAGGGCATACATGAAAACATTGCCTCTGGAACTTCTTTAGTCCTTTCCTCCATTTCCCCTTATTCAAATATTCATCCAGATCCAAGGTGGTGCAAAGTCAAAATTATTGCATTTTCTAAGTGTGTTTCTTTCTACTTTGGTCTCATCTTTTGGAGATGAAAGTGGATCTGAAGTCCTTCAGAAGTCTGCTGACAGACTCCTCAGGCAAGCTTCTCCCAGATCTTTGTGGTCTTTGCCTAACTTCATGGTTAGTCTATTTCTGTTAATGATCAGATACCCTTCCTTCCCAAAGGTCCAAATTCTTCAAGAATGTGCAAGAGCAATTGGACACTTTTTTCTATTTGGGTCATATATGTTGTTTGTCTTTTCGGCTTTTCCCGGTTAGGGGTCGCCACAGTGGAACTCCGGTCTGCTAATGACTGGCAGTAGATTTTTTTTATGGTGCCGAGTTGCCAGCCCGATGCCCAACCTTCAGCGAAGGCATGCCCATTCACGCATGTCTTTCGGAGGCCACTTGACCGCGGGTCAGATATAAAGGTTTAGGTTGCCTTATTGCTCCAGTCCCAGCAACACTGAACTATCTACCCCTAGTTTTTAATTCTGTCTTGAGCAACTCATCCACTAAGGTATATTTGACAGTTTCAGCTATTTTATACTGGAGGAAGTAACCGCTCATCCTTAGCCTCTTTTAAAAGGTCAGTAAGGCATTTTAAGAGGAGCATTTCTCATCTGACATCTGTTGAAAGATTCTGTTCTTCTGTGGCTTCTCAAGTTCATCATGGAAGAATTGTCTCAGCCCCCTTCAAACCTGCAGGCAGGTCAAAAGTGCTGTATGTATCTTGTAAGGCATTAATCATCCCAATGCTACTTTTAGATTCATGGTCATTGATAAAATTTCAGGTAATAGGGCTAATAACGCCAGATGGCATGGCCTTTTAGAATCCAAGGAAAAGAAGTGGATTATCAAATTGGGCGCCCTGTTTTCACCTGGCTTAAATGAGCATTTGTAAATAATTAACCAATGAATGGTTTTCTTGGCTTAAGTCACATGTATTTATAGCACTTGATCTCAGTACTATAGCAAACACTGAAGAAGGCTGTGATTTTATAAGCCAAAACCAGTTTGTTTGAATAAGTGCTTTATTGCCTAAATAAATAATTCCACAGTTCGCCTTAGTCTGCTGGCTCCTCTATTTTAGTAATTATATCTGCCACAAGAATTTCTGAATTTTAGATGATGTCCATCAATTTACTTTTCCTGATAGTTCAGAAGTAGAGGGTGTTCTTCTAGAACAATCCATCCTTTTTGTCTAAGGTAGCCACCAAGAACAACCTAAACCAATACATATAACTGCCTGTTCCCCTTCCAGAGGATTCTTAAAGAGGACAGTATATGATACATTGTCTGGATATGCCCAGCTAACTTCAATTCTATATAGAAAGAACTAAATCTATTAGAAAAGACCCCCAACTGTTCACATCATTCCATCAAGAAAGTGGGATCCAAAGGTTTCAAAGATTACTTTAGCCAAGTTGTTGTCCAAGTGTGTTAAATTCTCCTACAAAAAGTATGGGTAATCCTTGTGTGACACCCCAACACTGGCCCAGTAACCAAGGAGCCTCAATCCTCACAACTAACTAGAGTGGGGAATGTACACACTGGGAGGATGACAAGTACCCAGACAGTAAAGTACAATTTCCCTTAAGAGCACACAGATACCATAGTCAGCCTGGGGCTGGTTTCTCCCTCTTTCTCCAGCTCCCCAATAAGACTCCATATTGCCACAACTGTAGAGTCGAGTCCTTAGCCAGGGTTCCAACCCAAGTCCTCTAACACTCTCTCTGTCCAAACAGAGCTTCTTGTCACACACACACCTGGGAAAGGCTGGCACAGGCTGACTAGCTATGCCCCCATCTGCCTAGACTATAAGGTAGTTATCACTGCCACCAGAACCCCTTATCAGCTACTTAAAGGCCCTTAACAAAGGGTGTCCAATCCTACTGTATAATGCTCCTATTAATCCAAATGGTAGTTTGACCAAGAGCAAGGCTATAAGGAGTGGTCCACAGTGTCACCAAATAGATATGCATGTAGTCTAACAGCTTGAATATGTCTCAAAAATATCAGCCACAAAGATAGGTTTAAATTTATTTAATAATAAATAATAAAAGAACAAGAAAATACTCAGGAAATCATCACAGTAACTTTAGAGTTCAAATCACAGGAAATGTTTAAAACAATATTGCAGGATGGTCTAAAGTAAATACAGAAAAGATCTAAACTAATCTTTACGATATTCCTTATTGAATCTAAAATAAATTACTGTACCCCATACTTACTTACTCATAGCAAGGCAAGACAGATATGGTGAGTTAGTTTTTCCCAGCTGATGCTGTCAGGTCAAAGACAAATACAAAATGCCCAGTCTATCTTTCAGAGAGTTCTTACATCAATATCAGATATTACTGCTGGGATACTTGCAGCATGACATCACTTTTTGTCACCTGAGTTCAGTTCCCAGGCTCAAAAACAACCCTTGCTAGAAACTGCTAGCATTTAACATCTTCCTGTGAAAATACATTGCAGATCCTGGAAGTCATAAAACAATAAAACACTTCTACATCTCAAGCCTAGTAATTATCTCTCTTTCAAAGCAACACAGAGAGTCCCCTAGTGTAGGCATCCTGTCTCCTGTTGATTGAAACTGAAAGATAGCATCTCTTGTTTATGGTCCAGCAATAAAGTACATCAATTTCAACTATTCTTAAGTTTTGCAAGTTAATCTCCTGTTAAATTACATACATCTAAACAATTACAATAGTTTATAAAAATATCTCTTCTGCATATATGTCTATACAATATGACATACAGGTCTAATACATTTGTAGCACAGGCCTATGAATCATGTTGTTGTGTCTTTCGGCTTTTCCCGGTTAGGGGTCGCCACAGCGGAACTCCGGTCCACTAATGATTGGCAGTGGATTTTTATGTGCCAAGTTGCCAGCCCTGACGCACAACCTTCAACAAAGGTATGCCCATTTACGCACGTCTCCTCGCAGAAGACACTCTAGCTGAGAATCGAACGGGACAATGTCTTGCTGTGAGGCGACAACACTACCGCAGCACCACCGAATCATGTTGCTATTCACAAATGACAAAACCATTTACACAATTCCAGATAGCTGGGCTGGCAGTATCTCCTTTTGTTACATTTCTATATAAATCATATTAATATTCACAAATGACATACAGTTATTTACAAAATTCCAGATAGCTGGGCTGGCAGTATTTCCTTTTGTGACACCTTGTCATCTACACCAAAAGCTCATTTGAACTGGGGCAGTAGCTACTTCTCTACCTTTTGTCAGAAATGCATCCATGTGAGATATATGTGGTCTGAATACTCTCGCAAGAGACTATAAGTGGGACATGATCTCTAGATCCCAGTCTTCCCTTAAAGTTGTAGTTATTAGGAGCATGTTTCCATGAGAAATCGTTCATCATCATACCTCTCAACTGTACAGATTTTCGCAGAATGTCCAGATTTTTGCCTTATATTTTTGGCACATTTTCATAAAATTGTGGCTTTCTGGCAAATTAGTGGCAAATCATTAAAGGCAAAACTAATGCACATGATCATTTTAGATATTAAAGTTGTGTACTTATCATAATACTGGATCAACGTGAACAGGCTTATCATCACTGACACGACCCCTCTACATTCCCCTGCCTTGGAGAGAAGATAAATGGATGCAGTAATTGTGCTATGTCCCACCTGTGTGCAAACTGCAAGATATCTGGAAGAGAGGGATACAGCAAAGCATTGTGAGTAGAATGGAAGAGATTCTGCCTTGGAAATGTTTCTGTTACCAAGTTCCTCTCTTCTTGGTGGCCCTAAGATGTGTCAGTAAATGAGGATGTACCCAATCACTCATGTCTAGTGTTACAGTAAGTACTAAACTTTTGTTTCAACTGAGGGAGATATGGGAAAGAGATTAAATAATTGTATGAAAGCTTCTTTTTATATTCACATTAAAGCAGACAAAAACATGTAGTGGGAAATTAAGAATGGCCATGTAGTAGTATCCCTGATGTGAAGTAACAACAGACATCACCAGGGAATAGGCTGAGAGGAGCTAGAAAGGAAGCCCATAGGTCAAGAATTACATATCTTTCAGGAAGAACTAGTTCTAGATATAAGAAAACTTGGCGACTTTGAAATAAAGGTCTCGGCTTCTCTTACTTACAAACACAGACAACACTCCCCTGGCAGTGCAAGAACAGAAGCAGATTAATTGTTTTGTCTTGTGTCCCTGTGTCTGCTGATTAACTGCCTTAATATTTAATGATCTCAGTATAAAATATTTCTTTCTGCACTAGCAGGTCACATATAATGACAGAATTAGCCAATGAGTTTGGTAGAAAATGTCAGCAGACTGTCTCTTGTGCTGCTGGGATGAAGTCATGCTGAACTTTAAACGGGAATGTTTTGTTGCTACGTCTCTGTCAGTTTCAAGGTCCCTAAAACATGAAAAGAAGTACCCAGTCTTTCCTGAATCTTTCACTGAGTCCACTAGTATATAGCTATAGTGATTGACTTCTTGTAAAAATAATAGACTGAATAGAACAACAGACTTTCGGACATTACCAAGTACTTCAGACTGTCAACTTCATCAAAGACCAAAACCACAAATCACGTGTTTGATCAGGAAGTTGTAAGCCACATCCACCACTGTCTGACCCTTGCAATTGTTGAATGACTACCTACTAAAGAGAGAACACATGTATATAATATGTGCCCTGTGAGCCGTGTCATGGCTAAAAAAGGGTCTGTAGAATGGTCCACTTACTCAGTAATAAAAACAAAATAAATAAAATAAACAAACACAACCGTTACTTGGATCACTTCTATTTAACATTTTTACATTAGAATCCTCTCCATTTCTTGCCAGCTAAACCACTTTAAGAGCTTCTAAATGCCTCCTTAGGTCTCACCACAACAGCAATGCATTATAACACTCTCGCAGCAAGCTTCACTGCACAAAGAACAGCTTTACTCTCATTGCCCAATGCATTATAACACTCTCGCAGCAAGCTTCACTGCACAAAGAACAGCTTTACTCTCATTGCCCAATGCATTATAACACTCTCGCAGCAAGCTTCACTGCACAAAGAACAGCTTTACTCTCATTGCCCAATGCATTATAACACTCTCGCAGCAAGCTTCACTGCACAAAGAACAGCTTCACTCTCATTGCCCAAAACTTTGGAAATCCCTCCCTTCTGGATGAAAAACATTGATGTATATCCTCATTTCTGATTAGAATTGGAGAAACAGCTGAAAGGTAGTTTAATTGCATAACTGATTTGCCTATTCTTGTGGGGGGGGGGGGTTCATCCTACTATCTCTAGAACACCATATGCTGAAACATTCCTCACTGTCCCTCCTTCCCTCTTTCTTTTTAATAATAATAATCATCATCTTCTTTCGGCTGTTCCCGTTAGGGGTCACCACAGCGGATCATCTGTTTCCATTTCTTCCTGTCCTCTGCAACTTGCTCTGTCACACCATCCACCTGCATGTCCTCTCTCACCACATCCATAAACCTTATCTTAGGCCTTCCTCTTTTCCTGTTACATGGTAGCTTCATCCTTAGCATCTTTTTCCCAATATACTCAGCATCCCTCCTCAGCACATGTCCAAACCAACGTAATCTTGCCTCTCTGGCTTTGTCTTAAAACCTTCCAACCTGGGCTGACCCCCTAATATACTTATTCCTAATCCTGCCCAGCCTCGTTACACCCAGTGCAAATCTTAACATCTTTAACTCTGCCACATCCAGCTCAAACTCCTGCCTTTTTGTCAATGCCACTGTCTCCAACCCATATAACATAGCTGGTCTCACTACCCTCTTGTATAATAATAACAATAATAATAATAATGATATTCCTGGTTTGATAATCAGGGAGGTCCATTGGATCTGCAGTCTGTGTTCAGGGACAACCCAGGATCAAAGTCAGGTTAATGACTTGTTTATGGTCACTCAGCAAGCAAATGAGGGCTGAGAGAATCAAACTACGTACCACAGCAACTATAGCTCACGGTCTTAAACTCTGTGTTAAATGCCACCCACTTACTGCATATGTAGTTGACATATTATAATCACTGTAAATAATTTAACTATTGCAATTCCATAAATACAAACATTTTTATTCATATTAACTATAACTTGTAAATAGCATGACAGCTTTTCTTGTATTTTGTTAACACATTTACATAATGACAGCCTTCCTTGTGTTTTGCTAAGAAGATGTTACTATTTCATCTGTAAGAACTATGACATCTGTGCATGGTGTTCATAGCTGCAACAAGTGCACAGAAGGTGTGTGTGCTGGTTGCACAGAAGTACAGGCAAGATGCGATTCAGGGATATAAGCTGTGAATATGCCCAATCATAGGAGAGTCATAAAGAACTTCATTAATAAATGAGTACATAATGAAATGTAAATGAAAAATATGAGCAAGAGATGTGACTTAACTATAAGAAATAGCTATTATTCCTGTCTTTTGAAATGCACAGTCACAATTTGCTATGCAAGTGTGCAGTGCCATTTGCCTAATATAAAGTGAACCCATGCCTTTTCCAGTCTCTTTACAATCAGCACAAGCAGATGTTGAGTTTTGCTGCAAGTGTAGCTGTATCCTACTTTGAGCTGCTTGCTTCTACTGTAGTACAATCCAACGGGATGAGCGACACTCATTGACCTTGGAGGAGATACAGGCAGAAAATTACTCATTTCAAATTTGCAGAGTAAGAATTGCTAGACAAATTTAAAGTGAGCAGGGAGATTATAAGGTCTTTGGTGAACTTGTAAGGCCCACAAACTGGAACTGGAGGAATATGTGACCTTCCTATTCCTATGAATACCAAAGTATGTATAGCCCTCATATACTTGCCATGTGAACCTTTCAGAGAAATATTGAGAGCATGTTGGGCATCTCACAGGCTTTTGCCTTGAGGATACTGCAACAGCTCCTTGACATCTATTTCTTAATTTCACCACAGGACCAAGCCAGTGCCATGAATGACTTCTACAGATAGGCAGATTGTTCAGGTGCTTGATGTAATAGATTGCACCTATGTGGCTATTACAGCCACAGCTGGGCCACAGGATGGACAGGTACCAAAACAGAAAAGATTATCACCATTCCATCATCTGCCAGGTAGGTTTGATGTATGTGGCCCTGTGGTACCACACTAGTTACAAGTTTACATTCAGGGCGAGAACCTGTAACTTTCACTTCTTGAGATCTGATGGAGATCCAATTTGGAATCCAGACAACAATGTAGGCATTTACATCAAGCTTGTCTAAAATAAGTCTTGAGGGATAGTGTCAAAATTCTTGGCCAGGATGAGATAATCACTGTGCACAGAAAGACCACTGTCCACGGCCCCCGAAACCTTTTCAAAGAAGCTTAATAGGTTCAGGAGACAACCTGCCCTTCACAAAGCCAAACAGATTAGGAAGCAATTAAGTTTCCTATGTCTGCCTAAATAAGTTCTGCTATGATAGTTTTACAGTAAGACTGATGGACCAATAATTACCTGAATCAGTAAAAGGGCCGCCCTTCTCTAGGCTGAGGTGGAACAGTTTCAACAGAGACTCAGACTGTGCATACGTGGTATTGATAAGAATGCAGCCTGGTATATTGTCTAGTCCCATGGCAGTATTATGTTTAGCCTTTGACATGGATTCTCGGACTTGTTCCAGGGTGATTATAGGGACAGTGGAAATAATGTTGGTGGAAGGGATAAAGTTAGAACTAAATCTGTCTGCTAATATAATAGCGTTACACTTGGGGTTAGAATAGGTGATATTATGGATGAACTCAATGCAGTGTTGGACATTATTCCTTAATTTCCTGACATAACTGAAGAAAGATTTATAGATTCCTTTGGAATCTGTAGCAACTTAAAATCATATTTTGCTTTATATTTTCTAATAGTGTTTTTTTTTAAGTTTCTTGCTAGCATGTTACTATGTAGACTGCTATAAATGCAGAATGACTATGTACACCCTAACTCTTTCAAAGCCATTTATTTAGTGCTTTTATCTGAAATAATAACAGACTTCATCAGCATGGTCCCCACTCTTACATCACTTCATTTTATACTCTACCACTCTCAATCACACATTAATATTAATAAACATTTAAATACATCCATACCCACATGAAAACATATGGATATCCATTTAAACACCACACTCAAAATCTATAAAAATTTATAAATTAAAAGCTGTAGTTCTTAAAAGACAATTTGCAGAAATGTTTTCATTAAATCTTTGTGTACTTGTGGCATTTAAATATCTGCCAAGATAACTCATGGGCTTCAAGCGGATT
Organism: Protopterus annectens; assembly: GCF_019279795.1. Lineage (NCBI taxonomy): Eukaryota > Metazoa > Chordata > Ceratodontiformes > Protopteridae > Protopterus > Protopterus annectens. The sequence goes on from NC_056746.1 coordinate 818,431,774, forward strand.
TTTTCAGTCTCCTCCCCTTTTACCTGGGCTAACTTTTTCAATAGCAAAGAAACAAAATTTAGTAAAATTAAACATCTTATGGAATACTTAAACAGGCAGTATTTTAATTCCCAAGCTAATAAAATATGAATGTTTATACAGTCTATATCTAAGTGGATGTTCTGTTTTTCCTATGTAAAATGCTGGATAAGATCAGCAAGTTGATAAATATACCACTCCTTTTGTTCTACATCCAAAATTACCCTTACAATATAATGTTTTTTTTTTTTTTTTTTTTTGGGAGGGGGGGGGGGTTAATAGTACTGCAACAGTGTTCACTTCATTTATAAAAGAGCATTCACTACATCACCCACACTTAGCCATTGTATACCTTTTTCTTCCAATTATTCCCTAATTATCTTTATTTTTTGCAAAATATTTTAATATTCCTACCCCTTTTCAAAATTACATTCAAATGATTGCTCAGCTGCTCATCATTGTATGATTTGTACAAATAACTGCATTCCCATTTTTCTACATAATATTCTTCACCTGACTTTGATTTTGACTATAACATAAAACCGTGCGCTTAACAAAATTATCTTATTTAATATTCTGAGCATCTCCATTTTTTTATGTTCAATTCCCCCTCAATAAAATTGGTTTAAATCTCCCAATCCTCTACTGATTTGACTTAATCAATTAAATTTTGTGGATATAAATATTTTTTTTCTAAAACCATTAGTTCAACCTCATCTGAAACAATTCTTGAAATTCGCACCATCTTGCTGTAACTTAAATTATACTGAACCTTTGCTCAAAGAGGTGGCTACTATTGAAATCCAAATACGAATTTGAAAATACGTGTTTACAGAAAACTGTTGTTTACATTATTTTCCTTCCTTGGAGTTTCACCAGAGAGATTTATGCCTGAATTTACAGCTATTTTTATCACTTATTTAAGAATGATATGTTAAGTAAGTATACAGAAGGCATGTTGTGTGTGATAGAGGGGACTAAATATAATGTTGTGCATTTCTGATTATAAACTTGTGGCAGATGTGTAAGGGTCCACCTGTATGCCATTTTATTTAAGAAAAAGTCCACCCTTGCCTGCAGTTACCACAAGGTTTATTTCTCGCTATAATATAATTCCAGTATGGCTTATTTTCCAGAAATCAGCTTATATTTTATAAAATTTTCATATCCTTGCCTTGCAACCAAAGGAAGAGAAAGCCCACCCTCCTTTTTAAAAAACTCTAGCATGCTTTAGCAGTGGAATTTTTTTCTACCCGCACAATGTATCATGCACACAGGAAATTCTGTAGTTTTTCTTTTTCCTGTCATGTACTGTCCAGAATCTTATATAGGCAGTCCCTGCTTTTTATTTAATAAAAATAACACTAAATATACACTAAATGATATGTATTCAAGAACATCCCTACCATATGTCTGTGCTTTCTAGTCAATCAGAAAGATTACACTAAGGGTACATGTAGTCTACAGTTTGTGGTAACCTTTATGAATCCCTGTCAATATTTAAAGCTGCAAGAAAATCACTAGGAAAACTAAAATTAGAAGGAAGAAGGTGTGAGTTATGCTTGTGTTGTCTGTTCACTCAGAACAGTGTACACTTCGTGTAGGCCTTATTGAATCCTGGGGATGCCCAGTATCAAAAACATTTCTCCACTGTCTTTATTGCAGAAAAGAAGGATAAACAGAAACAGCATGTAACGGTCCACATTTTTTATAGTAAGCAACATGTTGGAGGTTTTCTTTTCTATAACTGTAACATCTTTATAGATAGCAATTTTAGCCTTGCAAAGCACAGAAAATAAACACTAATTTGTCATGTGTAGGGATTATGGTTTTGATGATTTGTCAGTATTCAAAATGTCACAAATCAAGGAGTAGCAATACAAAAAAAGTCTTTCTGCTTTTCCCGGTTAGGGGTCGCCACAGCGGATCATCGATCCGCTTATGATTGGCAGTTGATTTGACAGTGTCGAGTTGCCAGCCCAGCACCCAACCTTCAGAGAAAGAAGTGGGAAAATGTGCTGCATGAAGATAGCTGTACTTCAGCAGAAAAGAAAGGAATACAGTTTGTCAGTCTTGGAGAAAGCTACAGTTTAACTATTTTATTTTGTTAGGGATTTAAAACCATTGTGATTACAATAGCAGTATGATTCATATAAAGGGGAACTGAACTGGCTTCTGGGATATAAAGAACACAGTAGTAAAACAAGGTCACATTTGGGTCATTTTATGATAAAACATGTTAGAGTACAACAATAAACACTCATAGTGGCTTTGATGTACTAAAACAGCCCAGAATACAAATACTTTGGAAAAAAAATACATTTTTTGAGTTCCAAAGTTGTTTTCCTTTAAATATTATCTTATTCCATTATTTTACTTTTAGCTTGATTAGTTGTGTAAGAAAAAGTGTTGTTTTTATTTTATTGCAATTTGAAAAGTTCAGTAAAGCACATTATTTTTTGTTTCATTTTTCCTTTGAATTTATGTGGCTCCTGGAAGAATGAATGAATGCTGCTGGAACTGACTGCTTTTCTCCACCTTTCTTCTAGGTGAGAGAATCTTGGGTAGTGCTTTGGAGCCATGCTACCTGTGGTTTGTACTGGAGTTTTGCGAAAGTGGGGACTTGAACAATTATGTACTGTCACGACAGTTAGACCAAGTAATATATGCTAGTTTTCTGCTCCAGTTAACCAATGCCATTGTATTTCTACACAAGAATCATGTTGTTCACAGGGACCTCAAACCAGAAAATATCTTGATAACTGAAAAATCTGGGGTTCCTGTCCTTAAAGTGGCAGACTTTGGACTTAGCAAGGTTTGTGCCACATTGACCAAAAAAGAAGAGAAGATCAATGTCAACTTAAACAATTTCTGGTTATCATCACCCTGTGGTTCTGATTTCTACATGGCACCAGAAGTCTGGGAAGGGAAGTATACAGCTAAAGCTGACATTTTTTCTCTTGGCATCATAATATGGGCTATGCTTGAGCGGATAACATTTCTGGATGCTGAAAGAAAGAGAGAAGTCCTAGGTGCTTATGTGCTCCAGGGGACTGAAGCCAGACCAATTGGAAAACTGATGCTAGAAAACCCAAAGCTGGAATTGTGCATTCCTCATAATCCTAGAACTTTCATGTCACAGGGCGTTAAACAGCTTCTTAAGGATATGTTGGCCAGTAATCAAAAACATCGCCTTGATGCATTTCAGCTATTGAACCGAGTGAATAAGGTTATATACGGCACTAGCTGGCCAGCAAAAATGGACTGTTTCACATTTTCAGGTTTGTGTATTTGATTTATGTAGTATAATGGTTTAAAATTATAGTATGGTTTCATGCTTATGATGCTTTTTTTGAAACTGGTGAAGCTGCATTGAAATACAAATGGTAACCCTAAATGTTCAAACAAACTGGCTATTGAAATGAGGTGTTTGTAATGGTGGGTGGCCAGCATGCTTCACCACTGAATATTCTCCCTCTGCAGTTTTTCATACTGCGGTATATTAGCAGTGTCTTTTTCATTTCTACTGTCTTAATAGTTGATATTGGGTTATCTTGTGTGATTCCTGTATATTTATGGTTCATATTCCCAGTGCTTACCAATGACTTGTATATTGTAATCTTGCATTTTTAAAGCATCATTGTACTGTGATTGCAGTGTGCAGATCCTCAGACATTAGTGTATTACAACTAGCACCAATGTGTCTATTTTCTTTTCTTTTATGGCCATTAGGGAATACAGCTTGGGAGAGTTATTTCCTTTAAAGTATTCCATCTGTATTATGTTAAAGTCAAAGTAAACTTTACTATCATTTAGCCTACACAAGTGGACTATTATGTCTATTACTATCAATTATTATTATTATATTATTATGTCTATTACTTGTTTATAATGGCTATATTATTATTTCTATTACTTGTTTATAATGACTATTAAGTGGATTATGTATGTATATATCCACAGTTTTCACAAAACTAAAGGAGAGACAGGAATGGTGGAACCAACACTAAATTATATTCAAAAATCTTAAAAGATGGGAGACTAGGTGGTTATGGGAAAGCAATGTGAAAAGTAGAAAAATAATGTAGGAAACTACAAAAAAAGAGAACCTTGCTCTTCCATATTATATTTTCCTTTGAAATATTTTTCATGGAGTTTATACTGTGTTTATTTTGTAATTGTGTACATTTTTTAAGTAAAGCTTGTTTGTATATTTTAATAATGTTTAAAACTTTCCTTGGTGGAGGTTCATGAAGGACCACTGGATATTTGACATATGAACTACCCTCAGCTTAGACAGAGAGGGCTATAGTTTAGCGCTGCACTGCCTGAAGAGTACAGTACCCTCAAATGCTGCACAGCAGTGCTAGTACTGGAACACAAGTCCAGGCACATACTGTGAGAACACAATGCACAGAACTGTGATGCCATCAAAGGAAATGGCCATCTGATGAGCTGAAAGCTTCACATATGTGTTTGTGCACCATATTACATGACTACTGTGTCACAAGGTGGCCCTAACTCTCACATTCTGTTGTCCACAAGTAATATTGTAGTAATTTCACTGAACATGCTTTACAGTGGTTGGCATATCAATCCTCATATGATGTTAATCTCTAGCTGTTATATTCAGCAGTAACTCTTGTAAGTAGGAGCTAGTTTTGATTCCTCTTGTATATGATGCCCCAACTCTAGATTTAGTTTATTGAGCTCCATCACCAGTGCAGTAGCTAAGAGCAAAACTGTGTTGACATGCAGGCCTATGTGACATCAGTTCATGAATATTTCAATAAGGGCATTGTTTTCGAGAATGACGCACAGAAGTAGTGCTAATGGCAGAGAGTCAGCACTATAAGGGATGGAATCGGTTGTACCAGAACATTGGGGTCTTTAGGGATGAGGACAGCTACATCCTAAACACAAATTTTATTATTTTCTACATTGTATTTTCCTCCCTTAAAAATACTCTATGCTCTGCCAGATATTAAAAAAAGCATACTTTACCTGTTCTTACTTTCTGTGAGTGTTTCTATCCTATTCTCTGTCCTCAGTGAATACTGAGTTGGGTTTGAATAATTCTCATGATACCTTCTTTAGGAATTAGCTTTTGTGTCACTATAGTAATTGTGTTCTGTCATTTACATCTTAATTTTTTTCCTACTCTGAGTTATAGATCAGTCGACCCTTTGGGAATTCACAGATCTTTTATTTTGTAGTATCAGAATGAAGAAACCTGATACAAATTACAGAAAAAGTGACTTGAGGTGCTAAGTGATCTTTATTTTTTTTCAAAGCATCTAATATAAGCAATATTTTGCAACAGAAAAAAAAGCTGTTAACTGCAGTCTGTTTGAAACATAAAAAGAACCGTAACTATAGAATGCCACAGGAAGAATCTTTCAGATACTCTGTCCCAAGATTCTCAGAGTTAAAAACAAGTTAGGTCTTACCATAACATTCCATCTGTGTTGTAGATCTTTGTTCATTCATTACAAATTGGACTTCAGTTCTGTCCTCGGAACCGATACGGCTGTTTCCAAGCTTGTGCCAGCCAAAAACTCTCAGCTAAGACCTACCCATAATGCTCCTCTCCTAGTTACTCCAGATCGAGTTTGCCCACCCCTATATAATAGCGGTAGTAATAGAAACATAGTAGAAGGCTCTATCTGAGCAAATACCCTAAACAGGAGTTTCTTAAGTCAACCAGGAGTCCAGGCAGGGGAAGGAAGGTGGGAAGTAATGAATGAACAGAGATCTACAACACAGATGGAACGTTATGGTAAGACATAACTTCTTTATCTGATGTTGCAAATCTTTGTTTATTCATTACAAATAGGACTGAGTCCCCAGCTACTTGAGTCCTGGGTGGCCCTAAGGAAGGATATTCCTGAGCAACATAGAACCAAAAGATGCTCATCCCCTGGAGGCCAAATCCAATTTGTAATGAGAGATAAAGGTATGACATCTTGCCCAAGTGGCTGCTGTGCATATATCATCCATAGAGGCTCTGGAATGAAATGCTACAGAAGTAGCCATTGATCTGGTAAAATGAGCCTTTATTCTGGAAGGTAAGGATAGCTTATTCTGTTGGTAGATAAAGGTAATGATGTTTCTAAGCCAGGAGGATAAAGTCATTTTGGAAACAGGTATACCCAATCTGGGTCCTGCAAAGGCCACAAACAATTGATCTGTTTTCCTGAAAGATTTAGTCTTGTCCAAATAACAACAAAGCTGCCGATGCACATCAACGGTGTGCAAAAGGTACTCCCCTCTATCAGAATGCTGAGGGAAGAAAACCGGCAGGTCAATAGATTGGTTAATGGAAAATCCAGAAATGACCTTGGGCAAGAAAGAAGGGTCAGTACGAAGGGACACCCTATCGATGTGGAAGATCAAGTAAGGCCTCTTGACACTCAAGGCCTGTAGCTCAGATACTCTTCTCACTGATGTAAGTGCTACTAGAAGTAAGGTTTTTTTCCATGACAAAAACTTTAAATCACATGAATCAAAGGGCTCGAAAGGAGGACCTGTGAGAGACTGAAGCACCAAAGTCAAGTCCCAGGGTTCTAAGGGAAGCTTGACCAGAGGTTTAATGTGTAATCTTCTTTTTCTTTCAGCTGCTCCCATTAGGGGTCACCACAGCGGATCATCTGTTTCCATTTTTTCCTGCCCTCTGCATCTTGCTCTGTCACACCAACCACCTGCATGTCCTCTCTCACCACATCCATAAACCTTATCTTAGGCCTTCCTCTTTTTCGGTTACCTGGCAGCTTCATCCTTAACATCTTTTTCCCAATATACTCTGCATCTCTCCTCAGCACATGCCCAAACCAACATAATCTTGCCTCTCTGGCTTTGTCTCCAAACCTTCCAACATGGGCTGACCCTCTAATATACTTATTCCTAATCCTGTCCACCCTCGTCACACCCAGTGCAAATCTTAACAACTTTAACTCTGCCACGTCCAGCTCTGACTCCTGCCTTTTTGTCAATGCCACTGTCTCCAACCCACCCTCTTGTAGACCTTCCCTTTCACTCTTACTGGTACCCATCTGTCACAAATCACTCCTGACACTCTCCTCCATCCACTCCACCCTGCCTGTACTCTTCTTTACCTCTCTTCCACACTCAACAGTACTCTGAACTGTTGATCCCAAGTATTAAAACTCATCCACCTTCGCCACCTCTACTCCCGGCATCCTCACCATTCTTCTATCCTCCCTCTCATTCACACACATGTATTTTGTCTTAATCCTGCTGACCTGCATTCCTCTTCTCTCTAGAGCATATCTCCACCTCTCCAGGGTCTCCTCCACCTGTTCCCTACTCTCACTACAGATCACAATGTCATCTGCAAACATCATAGTCCACGGGGACTCCTGTCTGATCTAGTCTGTCAACCTGTCCATTACCATTGCAAATAAGAAAGGGCTCAGAGCTGATTCTTGATGTAATCCCACCTCCACCTTAAACGCATCCGTCACTCCCACCACAGACCTCACCGCTGACACACTACCCTCATACATATCCTGTACCACTCTTACATACTTCTCTGACACTCCCGACTTCCTTATACAATACCACAACTCCTCTCTAGGCACCCTTCCTTATACAATACCACAACTCCTCTCTAGGCACCCTGTCATATGCTTTCTCTACGTCCAGAAAGACACAATGCAGCTCCTTCTGACCTTCTCTGTACTTCTCTATCAACACTCTAACGTGTAATACTCCTTTCAAAAATGTATTGCATAGGCGGTGTAACATAATCGAAGAATTATCAAATCCATTATGAAAACTGGCAATAGCTGCTAAATGTACAGTAATTGTCGATGCTGAGGCTCCTGCATGTAAGAGTCATCAGGTATTGAAGGATCTTTTGAATAGACATAGAGAAGGGATCTATGTTTTGATCTTTGGCCCAAATAGAAAACCTTGTCCATTTACTAGAACAAACTTTCCTGGTGGAAGGTTTGTGTGAAGCCAGAAGAATTTCACGAACAGGAGATGGGATGTCAGGCATCCTGGCAATCATTGGAAGTGGAGGAACCAAGCTGTGAGCTTGAGACTGTGGAGATTCGGATGAATCAGTCCCTGAGGATGAGATAACAGGTCTTGGGAATGATCCAGGATCCACAGGCTGTGAATCAGATGAGGCTATAGAAATGGGAACCAGACTTGATGGGGCCAATAGGGAGCAATGAGGATCACTTTGCTTCTCAACCTTTAAGATTTCTGGAGAAATTTTGGAATGAGGGGAAATGGGGGAAAGGCATACAGAAGACCTGGGGGCCAATCATGCGTTAAGAGCATCCCTTGGGGGTTCCCCCTGAGGGGGAATCAGGGCAAAGTAGCTTCTGTATTTGTTGTTTGGGGGGGGGGGGTAAACAGATCACAGCAAGACTTGCCCCAGCGTTGGAAGATCCAATCTGCTGTTTCAGGGTTGAGGGACCACTCGTGAGGCATCAGGATGTTCCTGCTCAGATTGTCTGCAATAAGGTTGGAACTCCCGGGAATGTACGTTACTATAAGAAAGCGGTTGGAGGCTATCGCCCAGTACCAAATCCTCATGGCTTCCTGACACAGGGGGTAAGGCCTGGTTTTGCCTTTCTTGTTGATATACCAGATGACTGACATGTTGTCTGACTGAATTGCAATGGTCCCAGAAGGTAGGGATGCATGGAATGCTAAGAGAACTGCCCTCAGTTCCAGGACATTTATGTGCAAACTGGCCTCCATGGGGGACAATCTGCCTTGGACCATCTTTCCCTGGAAATGTCCCCCCCACCTTAACAGGGAAGCATCCATGGTCACCATGGCCGTGGGCTGGGGAAGACAGACCGTTCAACATCAAAGATTCATTTGTGGCTTCATCCACAATAGAATTTCTTCCTTACAACGGTTTGTAAGACGTATCGTGGTCGAGTGGGTGAGTTAAAAATGACCATTGTGCGGAAAGGAGCCACTGCAGGATTCTCATGTGCAGCCTCGCCAGTGGTACTAATGTAATGGCAGCTGCCATGGAGCCTAAGAGTTGCAGTGCAAGGCATGCTGATACACAGGTTTGATGAAGAAGGTCTTGGATTTGGTGCCTTATTTTCAAAAGCCTGTGAGGGGGAGAGAACTTGACAGGATGTTGTGTCGAAGACCACTCCAATAAATTCCAGTGTCTTTGTTGGGGACATTTGAGATTTGTCCTTGTTGATTGTAATCTCCAAGCAGAGAGCGAGACCTTGAGTGTAAGACAGGCTGCGGACTAGGAGATTCCTGGTCGGAGTAGTAAGGAGCCAATCGTCTAGATACGGAAACACCTGGAATCCTTGTAGTAGAAGACGAGCTGCCACAACTGTCATACATTTGGTGAACACTCGGGGTGGCTGTCGAGAGACCGAATAGCAGTGCCCTGAACTGGTAGTGATTGCCTCCCAGCCGGAAGTGGAGAAACCTCCGGGAGTGGTGATCCATCTTTATGTGGTAGTATGCATCCTGGAGGTCTATAGAGTACATCCAGTTGTCCCTCCCTAGGAAGGGGAGAATGAACTGTACCATGACCATCCCAAATTTTTGAGGTTTGATAAATTTGTTCAATAGGCTGACATCCAGGATCGGTCTCCAGTCCCTGTCTATTTTGGCACTAAAAAGAACCTCAAGTAAAACCCGGATCCTGTCTGGACTGGTGGGACTGGTTGGATGACTCTTTTTCTTAGCAGCTTTTCTATTTCTAAGGCTGCTAAATCTCTCTGATTGGGTGGCACATCGGGGATTCGTTTGACGGGTCTGGGAGTTAAACTGAATGGTATTTGATAGCCTCTGGATATTATTCTCTGCACCCAAACATCAGTAGTAATAAGTTGCCAGGCTGGTAGGTGCAGAGAAAAACGACCCCGACTGCTTCCAGAGGAAAGCAATCGGGCTGCTGCTCAGGAGTGCTGGTAGGGTCTGCCAGAGAAAGAATCTCTAGAGCCCTGGTTAAACGAACCCCCTCTACCCTAAAAGGGACGTCTTCCAGATGAGTTGCCCCCACTGCCCCGGGGGGGATTGCTCACCATGAGTGTCATGAAAAGATCCTTGGGATTTCTTGAACCACATTTTTCCTCCCTTCTGGTTCCTGGAGTAGGACCTCTGGGGGTTGGAAAAGCATATGCCCACAGCAGACAAGGTCTTTCAGTCTTTGGGTCCGTACTTTGGGTCCAAAAAGTGCAGATTTGTCGACAGGTACATTGACGAAAGAAGATTTATAGGGGTCTACGAAGTCACACAACTGCATCCAAGTATTACGTCTCATGATAATGAGCTGCCCCCTCGGTGGTCTGAGATATCAAACACATCAAGGAGTTCGAGATGGATTCAAGGGTAGCTAGCTGCGAGGCGACAGTGCCATGCACCTCATCAGGCAGTACTCCCGCTAAAGATGAAGATATTTCAGAAATTAGGTCTCTTTGGAGGCGAATGAAGTGTGCCAGATAGTTCAGCAACTGAATGGCGAAGGTCACTGAAGCATAGGTCCACTTCCCTAGTTCGTCCATGGCCTGAGACTCCCTGTTCAGAGGATGGACAGTGGAACTATCTTCTGCCAGTTCCCTCTTGGTGGCTGCCGCCATGACAGGTTCTACATTGTCCGGGGCCTTCCAGGCACACTGCACAATGAGCTTAACAAGGTCATCTGCTGGAGGGGTCACCCAGGAAGTAGATGGCTGGGCAGAGAAGGCCTGCAAGAACACCAATTCCTCAGAAGAAGGGTTCGAGGATTTCCAGTCTTCCCGCTGCTTGAGGATTTTGAGAATGTCTCCGAATGAGATGTCGTCTGGGGAGACCATGGGGACCCTCCCCCCTCATCACAATCGGTGTCTTCAGTGATAGATTCCTCCGGGGAATCAAGGTGCCTCCACCTTTTCTTCCGGGGTGGCTTCTTAGTGGGATCTTCTGAGGAGGACTCCGGAGAAGTTGTTCCCTTCAAAGGGGGATCTTGCGGCTCCTGTGCCCAGGGTCCCGATATAGGGGGTTGGGATAGCTGCATACTGGGGGGGGGGTCTGATGCTGATGACATTGGTGCTGACTGTGAGTCTGTGGAGGCAAGGACCCTCTCCATCATCTGGAAAGCAGGCCCACCCGAGGAGGGATAGGAGCCCGGAACTGAGAAGGACAACCTCGGAACCGAAATCACACCCACCCTGAGGAGCCCACCTCCAGGTAAGGAGCTCCGAGAGGACTGGAAGCTGTCGGAGCCATGGACATAGACAGTGTCAGCAAGAAAATAGGTGCTGGGCTAGGTACTAAGGTACGGATGGTCCAAGCACTGCTCCGAGAGAGCATCGGCTCCACCTGAGCCAATGCAGCAAGGGTGGCCTGCGCCAACAGGGGAAAAACTGCTGTACTGACATCTCCGGGACCTGGATAGAGGCTGGAGGAGGATAAACAGGGAAATATGTAGTAAAAGATTCTGAGCCAAGAGGGATGGAAGGTCTAGCTGGAATGGGCAATCCCCTAGCTGCCAGAAGCTGGTTCACAACCCATACTAGGTCTAATTCCAAAAAACTCCTGGTGGATCTAATGGAGGCTGCTGAAGGAAAATCAGGTCTTTCTAGAAAGGGGCTAAACCTCTGCCCCAAAAAAGGGTCATAAGTTGGAGAGTATCTTGTCCTTGGCAGATATTCGACTTTAGGAGCCGATGGAGCCGAGGAAACTATCAGCACCATGGTTGGAGATGGTGCCAATGCAGGTACAGTCTTAGGAGCCAATATCAGATCCAAGGATGGCACCGAAGTCAGTGGTGCCGAGGTTGGAACCGAAATAAAGGTGAATATCATAGACGGCACCGAGGGAGAAGATACACAGCCTGGTGCCGAAGAGGTCTGCACCGAGGGTGCTGGCGAAGCATGGAGCCGACTCAGTTCCGTAACTGATGGAGATGCAGGAACCGAGTGACTCCATTTTTCCTTATGTTTTTTGGTCTTTGGAGGGTTTGAGACCTCCAACCCAGATAGAGCCTCCGAAAAAGGTGTCTTAATTAAACCTTTTAAAATGAGCTCATTTTTACGTTCTGCTAGTGTACAATTACTAAAACTAGCACAAATGTCACAGTCTGCTTTTATATGGTCCACGTCCAAACAGTAGACACAAAGAGCGTGTCCATCCGAGTTGGGCATCTTACGCCCACACTTGTCACACTGTTTAAACCCCAACTTAGCTTTGTCTGACATAGTAAGGCAACAAGGCTATCCTAATAAAAAAAGCAAAAGAAGGGAAAGAAAAAAGGGAGAGAATACCAACAATGGTATTTAAAAAAATACCACAAGTGGTAAGGAAGGGCCTACCAAAGGCAGGAGAGAGGGACAGTTCCAACAATGGTAGAAATTTAATTACCAAGGTAAGGGGTAGGGAATAGAAGTAGGTTATAGGCGACAGTGAGAAAAGGCTAAACTGACTAAAAAATAAGAACTTTTGAGGCGAAACTATCTTAAAAATCACAATTTTCAACTTAGCTTTGAGAGAGATGGCTAGCACGTCTGACAAGGAATGTGGCAAATGAGATCTGAAGTAACTAAGAGAGTGGCATTATGGGTAGGTCTTAACTGAGAGTTTTTGGCTGGCGCGAGCTTGGAAACGGCCGTATTGGTTCCGAGGACAGAACTGAAGTCCTATTTGTAATGAATGAACAAAGATCTACAACACAGATAGAATGTTATGGTATTTACATCATCAGATCAGTAAACCTGAGCCCTGTCATTTAAGTAACTTCAAAAAATATCTGGCGTAAGAAGGTAAGACAAGATAATCTCAGCTTGTGTGAAGATTCATTTTTGTACTGTAGGAAAGAGAAAGACCAACCCATAAAAATAAAAAAATGCATCTCAATGTCTGTCCAAATTAGGACGTTATATTAGAAAAAAACAGAAATTATTAGTGACTGCTAGAATGCGAGGAGGCATTGTTGTAACATAGAACATCTGGGTAAGAAATTTTTTTTCATTTTCTAGCCCCACTGATCCTTAAGAAAATGTACTGGTGAAAAATACAGCAGGGTATTTGTGTGTTGCATTTAAAAAGTATTTGCAGGTGTAGCTAGTGTTTGTGTGGATAGATTAATAGGTTGTTACTAGACTAACAACCACTAGGGGCTTTATAGGCCTAGACATGCACCCAATCCAGTTTGTCCCTGAGTATCCTGGGCATCTATTATATGGGGGGGTTGTTATTAAAGAGGTAGCTAAGGGATTTGGTAGAAGGATGTTAATTGGAGAACATATTGCTTACTGACAGCCTCTGTCCATCAGACATGGGAGCCAGATGAGAGGTGAATTTGAAATTTCCCATTGGTTAAGGTTTTGTTTGAATAGGGTCAGCGATGAACTCTGCTTCATATGTATGAGAAGCATATGCCATAACGCCAGGATCCTTTGAGTCACGTATCTGTTCCCCCAGCATGTTTTATTTAAATGAAGTTCAAATCCTTGGATTTAGTGCTTCTAGTATTGTTTGTTTTGTGGATGTGCAAAAGATCCAGCAAGGCTGAAGTACAGAGATAGGGCCTTTGGGCAGTCCATGGTGGATACATGCCCTGTATTTTCCGTGTGAGTAACCATCTGTGGGCGTTTCAATAAGGACTGAGTAGAGTGATACTGTAACTTCCTTTGACCTGGATGCCATACCCTTACCTATAATTTGGGTGACAGAGAGAGATGGTCGAAGGTCAGATTACTGTCTACATATGTTCCCAGATGCCTAACTACCAGGTTGTCTCTTAGAGATGCTTTATTGATGGAGTAATTAACCTGGGTGGACAATTTCCCAAAGGCACTAAAGAAAACCTTTGTAAAACTCTTGAAGGGCACAAACACAGCACCGGACCAGTAAAACAATAAATAATCAGGAAACTCAATAACTTTTTAGCGCTTCCATTCTATTTAATCATCAGAACAAAAGCACTAAAAAGTTATTGAGTTTTCTGATTATATATTGTTTTAATGGCCCAGTGCTGTGTGAGTGTGTGCCCATCAAGAGCTTTAAAAAGGTTTTCTTCATCTTGTTCTTCAATTTCCCAAAGGGAATTATAATGCCTTTCTTGGCATTGAGTTTTAAACCATGGCTTTGACACCAATCATTTGTCTGTTTTATACCTCTTTCAATATATTGCTGTCATTGAGGGAATCTATGATAGCACCCAAACTATAGTCATCTGTGAACTTGATGAGCCAGAGGCCTTTGATGTTAGCCTTGACTTCTGAGAAGTAGATGTCAAACAGGAGTGGGCCCAGCATGGTGCTCTGGATGCATATAGGCCAAAGATAGGTGAAATGGGTTTGATATCAGTTGTTGGTCATGAAAGACTGAGCTAGAAAGATGGAAGCAGTTCAGTTAAGGAATTGTGTAAAATGATGGAGGTAGCCAAGGCTTTTAGAGAAATCAGTGCAGGTATAGAGTTGTACAAGATGGTAGAGGTAGCCAGGGTTTTTACTGACTTCTGCTAAACAAATCATTTCAGGTGAAGAAGTGTTAAAAAAAACTGAAGGTAACCATGATGCTAGCTGACATGTTACTGAGTGCTTGTATGTTTATTTCTTAATTTTATTTCACTGTTAGTGGACCGAGACACAGCAGTCCATTTTAGCCACTATCTGGTTCCAGATGAAATAAATTTAATAAATTACACTGATTCCTGCGATCATGTAATAATAGTATAGAAGACATTCCCCGTTATTCATAGGGTCATGCATTCCACACATTTCTATTAACCTGCATTTTTCCCAGCAGTTAGATTGCACCAGTGAATTTGGACTTGGGAAAAGCTGTCTGGTATGGTAAGATCATGGAAAGAGAGGAAGGGGCACCAAAAAAAAGACAAACTGTAGCTGTTGTTAAATAGAGGAGGGGTGTTACTTTGTGAATCATGTTAAACTGAACTCTGTATAGCTCAAAAGTGCTCCACAGCTCCATCAGTTCTTAGCTGAGAATGCAGAAAGACCTAAGAGCCATAAACTAGCATACTGTCAATCACATTTTAAGATCTTTGGCAAAGTCCACATGACAAGTTATTTGTAGTTCTTTGCCATCCAGTGGTGTCATTAACCTAGCAAGTCAGTCATCTTTCTGTAGCTCATCAGTCCACATGCTAAGCAATGGTTCTTTCTTTGCGTATGTGTTGTACTGAATGTAGTGAGTGGGTTACCAAGTTAAAAACCAGGTGAGTTACAGATAGACTTCCTAAATTATGTGAAGTATAAAAAGGTTAATGTAAGAACCCTTGCATTTATTGCTCCTGGTTGAGCATACTCAACAGAACAAAAAGACAGACAATGATCAGCCTGGGACCATATTCTTTTATGGAAAGATGGTATTGTGTAGACATAACTGTGGGGCATGTATTTGTCCTTGTGGGCCAGCGTTCAGTGCAGACATGAGGAATTGCTACAGCACAGTGAGGATTATGGACATAGGGAATACAATTGTAAAATGAGTAGTGCATGATAATCAGTGGAGGTATTTAAAGGGCATGGGGTAAGTGGAGAATGGATAAAGAGACAGCAGCTTTATTGTGCTAGTGGTAACACTCAGGCAGGTGAGATAGTTATTTTTTTATATATGTGTGTGCACTATAGAACGACATCTCTGCACCTAGTAAATTCCTGCACACAAACCCAAGTTTTTTTTCTGCAGAAAGCTTGTGAGAGTCACAGCAGATTTGGAGGACTGTGCTTCATATCGTCAGCTATACACAGTATATAAACTATACTGACGTGTAGAAGTACACAGATTGTGCTATCCAGTTTCATGTACATAACTCACTCTTTAATTATATTTCACAGGTGACAGTGATACAAGTTATGAGGATGACAATAAAAAACACAGTCTGGGCTGCTTGTGTAAATGGCTACATATGCAGCAGGATGTAAGAAGGAATATAACAGTACACTTTTACATATATGAGATCATGGACTATATCAGAAAGTATCATAACCCTCAACTGTACAGATCTTCACAGAATGTCCAGATTTTTGTTTTACATTTTTGGCCTGTTCTTCATAAAATGTATAGTTTTCTGGAAAATCACTGAGGACTGAATTCACTAAATAATGACAGACATTTGAGTTTCAGACTTCATATCCTTCAGAAAAATGTATGGTAACACAAAACCTTTTATTCTAGAAATTTTCAAAGTTTATAAAAGCAATATTTAAAATGTGCCCCTATTTTTATAGCTTTATCCCCCCATTATTTTTGGCTTTGTCCAGATTTCTTGTGCTAAGAGGTTGTGAGGTAAGGAAAGGAACTTATTGTGGGGTAGGCTGTTGGGAGAATATAAGCGTGATTATTTATTTTGCTAGCTTAATATATCTATTTAGGCATGGGTTCTGTACATTGGAGACTTAGGAAAAAAGCTTCAGACAGACAACAGTGTAAGCAATGAGTGGTACCCCCGGATTTACTAAACGTCCGTGCAGGACTAGCTTAGCCTTGCATGGAGGCACCCGTTTAGAAGCAGGATGGCAGCATGCCATGCATATTAATAAGGCGCGCTGCCCGAGCTCCTAGGCTTACATGGAGAGTGTATGAGTGCAAGGGGCATGTCTGACAGCAGAGCCCTCAGAATAAACACGCCCCTGCAATGTAGAACAGCAGAAAGTGTAAGAAATGAACGAAGTCACTAGTAGGTGTCCACATATCCCCGCCAGCAGTTCCCCATGTGTACAACAGCAACAGCACATAAAAATCTAATGAAGAACCCCCCCCCCTTATTTTTAAATCCGAGTACAGCTAACAGTAGGTGCACGGGTGTGCCCATCTCTTAGCTACTGTTAAAGCAGCTTAAAAGGCTGAAGAGGATAACAAGGAAGATATATGCAAATGAAACAGCACAACAATAGTGTAGTGGGCAGAGCATTCACAGAATAAGCAGGCATTACCGGTTCGAGTCCCACTGCAGCACAGTCTATTTTACATGGCAGAGCATGTTATAACCAATATTTTTGTTGCAAAACCCACTAAATAACATATATTTATGAACTGGAGTACTGCAGGAAATGCACATGTGAAGTGTTAGGGTCGTAATGAATAAGGCACTAGTAAACAGGTTTAAGCACATATAAGCAGTAGTAAGCAAATGTAAGCAAAAGTAAGCATGTTTAAACGCGTTTGCATGGGGGTAAGCACTGCCTACACAGACTAAGCAATTTAGATGCTGAGTGTAAGAAACTGTAACTGTAAGTTAGGAGTGCTTAGCTCCGCGCAAACCTGCTTACAACTGTTTAAAGTTCCTTAATCACTCTGTATCCAATGGCCCGTGTTCTGCCCAGCAACAAAATAAACAGCCTCTGCAAGGCTTGAACCCAGGACCCTGCACACCATAGACAAAGTGATTCACTAAGCCATGACAAATATACATAAATCTGATGTTTTCGGAAACATATCATCCCGCCCAGTCATGCAACAGTTCAGAGAATGTATACCAACATCTAGATGTATGTATGTGTGTAAATATATTAATATCTATACAGATACAACATATCTATATATGTGTGTGTGTGTGTATATATATATATATATATATATATATATATATGTGTGTGTGTGTGTGTGTGTGCATATATTTAGAAATATATACATATATATAAACATATATGAACATATATACATGCCAATGCCTACATCGACACATATATATGTCTACACCTATATGTCTACATATACACAGCAAGGTACATATATGTACGCAGATATATATCTATGTAGGTATATACAGACATAGCCATATATATGTAAGCAGATATATCCATATAGGTATATGTGGCCATACATCTATAGCTAGCAGTGGTAGATTAACAAAAACAAATATGTCCACATGCACCATTAATGAGGTTGAGAGGCCCCAAACAATATATGTCTTGTACGAATAGGCATACCCCCCACAGCCAAACATATCCACCCTGCAATACACTACCAAGTGTAGCAGATCCCATAACCAGTACCTGACAAGACATGGGCACAAGATGTTAACAGTACTACATCCCATCTGTATGATGCCAAGCTGGTATTGGTAACATATCATGCAGTACAGTCTGGCTACCATAGGAAATGTAAAATGTGGAAGCTATCAACATCCCCAGGATACATATACACAGACATATGTATGCAGATACAGATATACATTTATATATATATATATTTACATACACACATATATATATATATATATATATATATATATATATATATATAGCTATACATGTGACTACACACACACATGCAGAGATATGTACAGTAAGATACATATGTAGATGGTGCACAAAATATGGAACAGCCACTATGCCTACATTTCACACCTGAGCAACTGGACACTGTATGGGCCACCCATACAAATGACAGTCATTGCCTGCAACATATACCCACAGAGACGTCATAGGAAAAAACACCACACACAGGTTTGCAGGAATGGAAAACCTTTATTTGTGTACTATTACAGTTCTATATACTATTGCTACTGTAATTGGGATTGTCTTCACAGACATGGTGTGTGTGGGAGGTCACATCTGCTTTCCACATGTGTGCCATTGGCTACTGGCAAGACATCCTAAGGACATCATAGTAAAGTACAGCTGCTAGCACATACAGACCCTGTCGACTGCAGCAGAGATATTGGCCAATATGTGTGGACATTCTGACTCACTTTGTACAGTCCAGAGGTATACACAGAACTCCTCAGTGCAGAACATGTGTACTATGCTTGACAATATGGATGTTAACTTCCATGTAGATGGGTATAACACATAATGACTGGTATACATATTCCACCATAGGTTATGCATTCACACACCCCTGTCTGGCCTGACACATAATAACCGCTGGTACAAGGGTGCCATGGCCACATACTACCCACTGGATATTGACATACATCTGTATAGCATCCCACTGCTCTCTCTGACATTTTATTTATTTTACATTTGTTAACCGGGAGTGTCTGACTGAGCCGAAAAGGCCCTTTTTCAGCAGAGGTCCGGAGAGAAAAGCTCCACAAAGAAAAATTACAGACACATTTAGTTATTTAGACATTTGCAGTATACACACAAATTACAAGAGACATGTTTTACAGTGGTATGCGGCACATAAACAGTTACAGTGGAGAGAACAAACAAAAAATATTAATTTTAAAAATAAAGGTAATTAATAGATTGTGGTGTACAGCTGAAATTTAGAACATAGGTAGAATACATACATAGTACACAGGTACAGTACATACATTGTAGATTAGCCAGTGTTTGTGAGTTAGATTGAAAACTATCAAGTGCTCTAGATTTAGTATGTATATGTTATCTGCTTTCACTAGCCTGGGGAGCAAGCAGACATACATGACTGTTAAAGGGGGCCCAGCAGCAGTACATCTGGCAAGTATCTGCACATGACATCTCACTGGGTAAGTACACTAAGCTGCTAGGCATGTAACAATGCACTGTGTAGGCTACAGGCAGACTGGCTCAACACAGGCCTATATCTCCTATGGGGAATGCACATGTACTTGCATATATAGCAGGCTGTACAGGCATGTCACAGCACAGGGTAAAATACACCTGTGTGAAAGTGCATAACCACAACCAATGTGAACACAGCCACATATGGCAAGCTAGCATAATATTACAGTATATGGACTGTTAAACACCATCCTCATATGTGCCACTCACACACTAATCCTACATATACTGGGCCGTTACACAGTTTGATCTGATGGCTGACTGTGGTATGGGACATGCGTGTATGGCCCTACAAACATGTAAGCCAATACGACAACATACAGTGGAGCAACATGTAACATCTGACAGGACAGGACCTAGGACGATGACAACTACCACAGTCTGTACACAGGCGAAGGCACATGTTAACAATACACACACACTGTCGACATTCACCATAAGTACACAGACCTCAGTACTGTACAAACAACCACAGTATGTCCAGGTTATGTCATCAAATATAACCCCTACCGTACATAACGTGTAGCAGTCTGATATCTCACTGGCTTATCAGATATGGATGACACTAATTATGGTGTACAGCACATATGCACCTCTTAATGCATGACATATGTACAAAAGTTGACTGAGTTGTGTCTGGAAGCACATAGACAGGGCCAATATTGACATGTTGCTGTGATAACATTATACATTTACTGTTGTAACAGGGTTTGTTGCAACATATGTCCTATAATGGATTTGAAGTCAGTAACTGCCATGACTTTCACCATCTACAGACTGCAATCCTCACACTACCTTCTGCAGTTCACAGATACATGTTCTGTGGGTAACACATGACACCAATGGCACCACACACTGCCCAGTCTGCAGATGACCTTACAGATGGGGAGTCCTCATAAACATACAACTGACATGGCAGGTATTAATAAATGTAGGACAGCCATATCGCACACACCCTGTTAAACCAACATTACTCTGAATGCAGTATAGCAGCACTTACAGTCTGTAGTCAGGTCAGGCACATCCCCCTCCTGTGTGTTGGCCTGTTTCCACAGTGTATGTTGTCAGAGGTAAATCTCCACTCCATCTGAGATGCTGCTTGCCAAACAACAGAATGAGTTCCTGCTCACAAACATGATGTTCCTAGATATTGGAGTGTGTTTCCATTCAATTGGCTATGGGAATGTTACCACAGCTGTTCCACATGCAATCAGCTAGGGGAGGGCTGCAATTCATGCAGAGGCCATCAGCTGATCATGAGCATTACCTAAAATACACATGCTGCTGCCTAAGAAAAGCAGGTAGGTCTTCACATCCACCATTGAGGGAGTGAGAGAGGTGACAGAGGCATCGACAAGTCATGGAGGAGTGGGAGAGTAAAACCTAAGCATGTTTGTGTCACACACCTACCAGTACAGGGTAACCCTGATGACTATGCAATGTTATCACAGTCCTATGCAGTTGTTGGATGCACCACATTGGTTACCTGTTGTGGAGTTCGCAGAACATATATGTGATGGTGGGTGACATCTGCAATGGGGATATGGTAGCTATACGGTAGGTGATGTACATGTGCCTGTCCGCATGAACAGGTGCCAGCATCAACACAGCCACACTCTCACAGGGACGCACACGCACTGACACACTTGATAGGGCCAGTGAAACAGTTCATCACTAGTGAGATTGGCACAACACATTACTGTGCAGGTACCACATGCACCACATGGGTCATACGGAGGTTATATGGGCAAAGGTTATGGGGAGGTGTCTGACATCAGACTGCATGCTTCAGTATGCCACTGAGGGTTGTAGTGAGTGTGGATGTGATCATATGCATCATACAACACACACACAAACACACAGGGTTCCAGTACTGACATGCATGGGTGCATTTCTGCACAGGTATGTGGTGGTCGACTGTGCCAGATGGCTATACAAGGCTAGGTGATGGCTATACTTTGGCATCAGGCCACATGACAATGGTCTGCATTGTGGCTCAGGCCTGTAGTTTCTGCATTTGCCCACACAGGTGGGTATTGTATCCACCATTCAGTCACCTGGGTGGCTATTGCGTGTGGCCAATGCTGTGCATCACTTCCCATGTATGAGTTCCCTATTCCATGACATGGATGGTGTCTGGGATGTGCACACCTCAAACATGCATGTACAGTGACATGTGGAACTGTACCTGGGGTGTTGGGCCCATGTTGTATACACAGATTATCATCAGATGTGCCAGTCTTGGCCAGCTGTGGCAGGAACTGGTAATGGATAGCAGGTTAACCCTGCACCTACATTGATAGCATGCTAACGGCATTCCCTGGCATCAGTGGCATCTGTCCATACAGGGCATGTTTTCAGGCATGGTATGTCCTTTGTGGGTCACGTGATGGTACCACAGGTGTTGCAGGTGTCCAGTGGGGAACATGGGGAAGGTGCACTGTCTGTATGTATGTGCCTATTGGACAAATGGACAGGGTGCCATGCCCTCTGTGGGCCACTGCAATCACTCCATAGTTACTATCAGTCACCAATATGCAGTGTACTACACACATATTGGCTGTTGCCTCGGCATGTGTGTGTGTGTGTATGTGACATGGGTTGAGAGTGTGCTCTGGGTAATACTGGGGTTGCTAACTGTGACTGCCTGGCCGTGAAGTCACATGTATGTGTATGAATTTGCACCCCAGCCTCTCAGCTATTTCACAGCTGTTATCCCTGTACAGTGGACATTGTGATATAGGGCCACCATAAAAGACATTTGCAAAACCAGCCCCACATTGGGCCCAGGTGTCACACACTCACACCCACCTCCACACAGGATACAAGTTACAAACACACACACACCTGTCATGTCTGGGAGTTCAATCCCTACCTAACTAGTTTATTACACTACAGCACTACGCAGTTATAGTATGCACCACAGAGATTTCTGGAGTACTCCTTCCCCAAAAGTGTATTTGACATTGGATGACATCAGCAGGACAACCAAAGTAGGCCATTGGACATGTACCGAGTGTGATTAGCCTAAAATGCATTGCTCCCCACAGAGATTGAAACACACAAAACATCCACAACAACCGACATGTGTGGGTATAGAACCCCTAATAGAGGTCAAAATCACACTACAGTATGGAGCTATTATAGGATGCACCACAGGGATTAATGGAGACCTCCTTCCCCAATGGTGTATTTCACATTGGATGACATCAGCAGGACTGCCAAAGTAGGCCACTGGAAATGTACTGACTAGCCTAAAATGCATTGCTCCCTACACAGACATTGAAACACACACAAAACATCCACAAATGACATGCATGGGTATAGAACCCGTAACAGAGGTCTATATCACACTACAGCAGTACACATTTATAGGACGTGCCATGGAGATTACTGGGATACAACCTTTCCAGGGATGTATTTCTAGGTGGATGACATCAGCAGCCTTACCAAAGTAGAGCATTTCAATTGTAGGGAGTGTAACCACCCTAAAAAGCATTGCTCTCTACATAGACAGAGTCAGACAGATACACACACACTTGCCAAGGCTGGGGTTAGAACTCCTACCTAACTAGTTTATCACACTACAGCAGTACGCAGTTATGGGACGCACCATGGAGATTACTGGGATACAACTCTCCCAAAGGTGTATTTCACAGTAGATGACCTCAGCAGGCTTGTCATAGTGGGGCTATGGGGAGGGCAGTGTGTGTGCATGAGCCATAACCCATTCATCTAGGGGCTGACACACCACATGCGGCCACAACATGGGTCATATTCCACAGGTATGTGTATACAGCTGCTAGATGACTTCTTCCTTGAACAGTCATGTTGCACAGCTGGCACATGCACCACATACTCTGTAATGCTGACAGATACTGGTGGCTAGTATCTGCAGTGTGTGACATCAGACCCTCATGTGGTTGTGGCCCTTTGGCTGTGTGCTGGGTGAGAGAACCCTGGATGGCTCCTTGTCACAGTCACCCTCTTCCACACATCTATGTATGACTACCTTTGGCTTATTACAGTGTGTTGTCCTTACATATATGCCTGTATTCCTATCCACTGTGTGTGCAAAGCATGTGTGGTGCATACTGAGGAGTGTCTGCAATAACATCTGCAGATGCCAGATATGTCTAGTCCACTGGTGTTTGCAGACATGGCCTTCATGTGTTTAAGTGTGTGGGCATGCCCAGTATGGCCGTCTGTACTGAATGTGTGGATCAAGTCCAGGTAGTTTGTACTGCAGTGCTGACCTTTGTTTTGTACACCTACAGGTAAGCATGCTGTCTCTGCAAGGTATTCGTTGATCATTTGGCATGGACTGTTACTACGTTTCTGCATAGGATGGGGGGGCACACCTGACTATTTCTACACAGGATTGTGGGGGGGGTCACACCTGACAGTTACTATATTTCTACATGGGATGGGGGCACACCTGACTATTTCTACACAGGATTGGGGGGGGCACACCTGGCTGTTACTATATTTCTACATAGGATGGGGTGGCACACCTGACTATTTCTACATTTCTACACAGGATTGGGGGCGGGGCGCACCTGACTGTGACTACATTTCTACGTCGGATGGGGGGGCACATCTGACACTTGTACACATTTGCTAGGACTGTACTGGTATGTTGGGTACTCCATTTCTGTCTGTAGTCTTACCCTATCGTGCTGGCTAGATACCAGTGTACTACAGATCTTAGCTTTTAATTACTTACATATTAGTTTCTGACTTCCTACCCTTCAGAAGTGACATCCTACTGCCTGACCTGCTGTAGTCGGTTTGTGTAGGCCTGGGGGTGGAGGTTACCCATAGGCCTCATTCAGAGGCCATAGCACAGACTTTGTTTGTGTTTGTCTACACCTGTTCTGCTGGCTTTAACTGTTGTTGGGTATGTGACCCCCCCCCCGACTGGCATGTGTGAGTCACTTACCTTGTGGGTGTTCCAGTATTGAGGGTGGTGCTGCATGGCTGCCTATGTCAGATGCACATAATACACTCCCTACACATGGTTAGGCACAGGTAGTGTAATGTTTGACAACCCTTTTACTGTATGTGAGAGTCAGAGAGAGGTGTTATTCCCTGGGTCCCTCCTGTGTCAGTGTATGTGCTATGCTTTGCCTCTTTGCCAAGGCCAGGGCATACTGGGCATGCCTCCTTCTGCCTACTGGGGGTAGGCTCAGGTTGTTCCTCCTCAGAGTCACTCTGTGCCTGTGCAGGCCTTGGCAATGGTGGGGGGCTGTGTGGCCCTGCCCCATGCTGTTCCTGCTGCAGCTGTTTCTGCAGGATCATATTGTGTAGCATGGCACATACAAGGACAATTTGGGTACATGTAGCTGGTGGGTACTGCAAGGCTCCACCAGATGTGTCCAGGCACCGTAACCATGACTTGAGCATCCCAAACACATGCTCTACTATAATTCTGGTCTGTGCATGTGCCTCATTATGGAGTTCTTTTTCGGATGTGTGTGCATTTCTGATGGGTGTCATCAGCCACGGCTCCAATGCGTATCCAGCATCCCCCACTAGCTGACCGTGAGAGATGTCCCCATTGGCAAATCACTGGTACAGCTGCATCAGATGCCAGATGTGGGAATCGTGATAGCTTCCAGGGCAGCCAGCACACACATTCATTATTATGCCCTGGGCATTGTCCATGACCTGGCAGTTGATGGAGGGGAAGCCCTTGCGGTTGATGTAGACCCTACCCCGCTCACCAGGTGGTGCTTTGATGCGTATGAGTGTGCAGTCTATAGCACCCACTACCTCAGGGTATTCTGCTATTTGTTGGAACAGTTGCATATTGCTGGCAAATGCCTCATGGGTTTGGGGAAATATACATGCTCACCGACATGTGCTGACATGGCATCCAAGAATTGGTGGAGTACCCTGGATGCTGATGCCTGTGAAATCCCCATCATATCTCCATTTGGCCTTTGGAAGGTACCTGTAGTTAGTATTCTTAGGCCTACACATACCTTGGTATCCACTGGGATGGGTTCCCCTCTGTTAGTTCTGTGTGTCAGACGTGGCAGGCACAGCTCAACAATTTACTGTAGGAGGTCCCTGTCCACCCTATAGCTCTCCACTATCTCCAGCTCATGTAGCCCCTGGTAGGTTACCCTGGGTCTATACACTCTTCTCCGTCTCTTCACTGTGGTTTGGTCGAAAGCATTCACATCCTCACCACCCTCAGCCTCTTCCACAAGTTGTATGATAACTATTGCAGCCCCTATCATTTTGCTGTTGTGAGTGTTAAAAGTTCCCTGCTTGTTTACACTAGTGGTGTAGAGTGTGGGAAAAACCAGAGGGGAAGGTGTTTGCTTAGTTTATAGTAGTGTTCTGGGCTGGGTTGGTCTGCTGCCTGTGTAATTGGCTGATTCTGATACATTTCACTTGCCAGCTATGCTTGTTCACCTTGATTACCTTCCTACTGCTGTTTTCCCTTCCCATTGCCTTCCTGTTTAAGCCCGGGGGCGCGCCGTGTTAACAGAATGCTCAAATGTGCACACTGCTGCTATTTCTTGGTTTAACTTCTTTTTTCTTCCTGTAAAACCCAGTGCGCGGCGCGCACACCCACTTAGATTTTGTAAAGAGTGCTAGGCAGGTTTCCACTGCCATTCAAAACACACTCGAGGAGTGCTACGAAGCAGGGGACAACACAGAGATATCAGAGCCAGGAACGGACAGCACAACAGATGAAGAGAAGACGTACTTAAACACAGGTCTGGTAATAAACATTTCGTCATTGACTTTAAACAAGGAACAGACTGATTTATTAAATAGGGGCTTGTCTTTTATTCCAGCCAAATGGGCAGACTCAGCAGAAATGCTGAAAGACCTTAGACTCCTTGGCAGGAGCCTTTCTTTAAGAAATATTTATTCTAAGAATGATGGACAGGACAATGCTAGTATTTCACTATATAGAAAACCGAGTACTTTCGACCCAATAATTCACCCAGGAATACAAACTTTTATCGATGTATATGAGACTGGTTTCAGAGATTTATATATACAAGGAACAAAAAATAGTTTTTGCAATTTGTCTGTCTATGAAAATAGAGCTTTACAAGAATTGAAAAGTATGCGCTCCATCGAAGTTAAACAGGCTGATAAAGGTGGAGGGATAGTTATACTCGACAAAGAGCTGTATTTAAAACAGATGAGATGTTTATTATAGGATACACATACCTATCAATGTATTACAAAAATAGTTGTGAATGGGGTTATGGAAAAGGTATCCTTTCTGATCTTTGATTTATTAATGACTAATTTAATAGATGAGCAACTTTTTAAGTTTTTTAGCACTGATCATCCAGTTATACCTAGAACTTATGGCCTACCCAAGATACACAAAAATACTGAAGCACCACCCATGAGGCCTATTGTATCAGGAGCGAGATGGTGCACAGAACCACTCTCTATATTTGTTGAAGACAACCTACACTGTCATTTAGATGGATGCTACATTATTCTTTGAGATACCAAAATGTTTCTAGAAAGACTACATGATAGAATTATGACCATAGAAGATGACTATAGTTTTGTTACTATGGACATAGAGTCACTATGTACATGCATACCTAATGACTGGGGGATTGAGAAAGTAAGGGAATTCCTCACCCTAAATAGATGCTATATAAATGAGAAAATTCAACTTATCTGCAGCCTTCTAGAGATTATACTAGAAAATAAAACTCATTCTCGAAAACGAAGATGTTATCTTCAAAAGGTTGGCGTAGCTATGGGCACTGCTTGTGCAAATAACTACGCCAACCTAGCTCTAGTGACCTGGGAACAGCAGTCATTACTTTCTGAGACGTATCCTTTTTTAAACAACATTTTATGGTACGTCCGTTTCACGGATGATGTTTTTATGTTGTGGAAGGGAAATGTGAGTGAACTCACTGATTTTGTGAGTTATTTACACACCACGACCCAGTTTTTTTTAAAGTTCACTTATCAGCATTCTAATATTGAGATTGATTTCTTGGATGTAAAAGTCAGGAAATCTGATTTGAATGAATAAGTAGCAGCATCTACAGGAAATCTACTCAAAGGAATGCTATATTACATAAAACAAGCATGCACCCCAGGCATATACCGAGGAACATACTTAAAGGACAGGTCTATAGGGTTTTACGGCTACACAATAGGGATGATGAAGCAGAAGCAGCTTTAGCCAATATGAGGTGCGAATTTTTAGAGAGAGGCTATTCTGAGCAGGAGATTGACTCTACCAGAGATGAACCTTGGAAACAAAGAGGAAAAAGATGTAAACCCTACTTAAAAATTACATGCAGAATGACAATGGTGATAATCCTGCCCCTGGTGACAATAGGTTCAGAGTTATGTTTCAATATTCAAGTGATGTAAATGAATACACTAAAATTATTCAGAGAAATTGGCATATTCTACAGGAAGTACCAGGGCTTCTAGAAAAAATTTTGAATACTCCGCTATTCTCTTTTAGAAATAATAAGTCCTTAAAACAACATCTATGTAATAGAACAGATATAAATAGAGCTACTCAGTCA
Source organism: Protopterus annectens (assembly GCF_019279795.1). Lineage (NCBI taxonomy): Eukaryota > Metazoa > Chordata > Ceratodontiformes > Protopteridae > Protopterus > Protopterus annectens. The sequence continues at coordinate 818,459,798 of NC_056746.1, forward strand.
GTGCGTAATGGTACTTTTCCATGTAGGCGATGCTCTGCATGCCAATATTTATATAGCAATAGGACATTTACACACCCTACATGTAAATTTACAATTACAAGTAATAATTATGTTGACTGCAGAACTGCAAATATTGTTTATCTTTCTTTTTGTCAGAAATGCTATGTGTACTATGTGGGTAAGACCAATAGAATGTTCAAGGACATGATCCTTGAACATGTTCGAGACATAAATAATGGAAAGGAAACCAATGCTTTAGCTAACCATATTAAGCAGAATGATTCTACACCTTCAGGTTTTTTTGCTATTCACCTTATTTTTTATTTTATTTTATTAAATATTTGGTGTGTCAGTTTGGTGCAGTTTTTTCTTTTGTTTGGCTTTCTACTGTTATCTGCACCTGCCTTGCTTTATGCCGTTTGGTTTGTGAGTATTGCGCCAAGCTATTCCTACTCTTACACTGTTGGGACCTGACTCACATGCCGGGGAAAACTGGGATTCACTATCCTTCCCCTCATTTGCATAGGATTGCCTGGTAATGCATCGTTACATGTCTTACACTGAGCCACCCCCCCCCCCTTAGCAACCACTACTCACTGGCCAGTTTGTCTTCTGCCTGCCATTGACTTGCATAGCAGAATAGTGATTTTAGTTAGACTGGTTATTTTAGGTTTATTTTATTATTTTCCCCACGATCCTGTTTGTGCACCACTGCCCTATGCTTAAACAGCCGAGATTGGCTAAAAAAAAAAAAGTTGATTTTTGTATTTATTTTTTTTGTTTGCAATGCCAATGGCCTTATACTTGGCCATTGACATGCTTACTACATGATATGCAGCCTTTATTTGGGGCTGTCACAGCTCCGTTTTGGATTTTGCAGAAATGTACTCAGTTACTAACAGAGTACATTTCTGCAGATAGCACTAGTCTTGCACAGACTGTTGCAAGGTTCCTGGATTGCAAAATCACCTCATTTACATGGATTTCACCTGCAAATGGGATGATGTGCATACCAGGGCTTAGTCTGTGCAAGATTAGTGCAGGAGTGCTCGTGCACGCCCCTGCAGGCTGTTCCTGGATCTCACGGCAGACATATTGCCTGCTTGAGCTCCTGCACCGATCTTGCACTCCGTGCAAGCTTTTGAGAATCTGGGGGGTGGTAAACTACACAGTTCTAGCAGAAGCATTCTCCTGACCCTCTCCCTACAATGGAGTAAGATGCAAGAAAAGGACTTTTCATCCCTTATTTTGTGTGATGCGGTTAAGAAGGTATGAAGTTCTTTTTTTTATTCAAAGAAAATTTTCTTTAAATTTTTCCATATCTTATTGAAGATATGGAAAAAATTTTAATAAAAATTTCTTTGAGTAAAAAACAGAAGATATGGAATTTCTTTGAGTAAAAAAAGAAGATATGGAAAAAAAAATAATAAAAATTTATTTTTGTAAAAAAAAAGAACTTCATTCCAAAGGGGCAGGAAGGAAGTTCATATTCAGAAAACCCAGCCATCTACAAAATATCTCCAGATGGAATGACGTTCTTAAGGTTTCAGGGCAGCATTTCAGTTGTACACCATTTTTACAGCATGTTCTTCTTTGCTTAGATTTGAGACTTTGATAATCAAAGGAAAGTATACGGTCTGTCTCACTTGATATCAGAAGTCATAACCTATTTGAAGAATTAATATAGCTTGCTGAATTAAAACCCTGAGTATCATAACTCTCTTCTTGTGTCTTCACAGAAGCCCAGGATTGTTTTGAGATTTCTTGAAAGACCCATCAAAGCCAGGCGACTATTGCAAGGGCTGCTCAGGAGATGCTATCAGAAAACAGGAACCAATGTGAACAGCAGTGTACATCACAAATTAAGAAAGAGCAAATTTGAAGAATAGGCTGCTAAACAATCTTAAAAAAAAATAAAGTAAGCACTTTTGCCCTAATTTCATCAGACGTCATCAAACCAATATAGCAAATCTTATAAATGGAATCATAGCAAAACCTGCTGGAATCACTATAGAAATAACTACAATTAATTTAAAATGTTAATACTTTTCAATAAATAATAAAACATAATTAATTTAATCTCTTTGCTTTTAAAATACATTTAGTGTTGATAGCTTCATTGAGTTCAGGGGATTAGCTACCTCTAGTAATAGCTTCTAATATAATTTCTGTTCTTCAAAATACAGATCAAAATCATATCTCTAACAGCTGCGCTCTCCATGATATAACAGAAAAAATTCTTAATGCCATTAAAAGCCTTAATGTTTAAACAAAACATTATGCTTAGATCTTCTGTTAAGCATACTGTGATTGTAATCTTCTAAAATAACTTACGAGTTTACGTATGTATAAAGTATTACACATGGGGTATGATGTACATAAACAGCCTCCCCTCCCCCATGAATTACAGTTAGAATGCTCCACCTATCAATATTAAATGGGGGATCAAATTAATTTTCAGCTCATTTTATTATTTTTTGTTAAATTTGTTAAACTGGTTTGATGAAGTCATGTTGGGATTAGGAAGAAAGTGGTAACCTTTATTCATCTTTTTTACTATTAAATAATGTTTCTCCAGCCTATGCTTTTTGTGTGATTATGTGTGTTTTTTTCTTTCTACTGAGAATCTTCAACTTCAGATTAATGTAACAGCAATATCCCATTTTTAAGACTTAAAAATCCCATCAAGTTGTGTAATATTATGTAGTCTTTAACCTGTACATGTCACTTTTGACCCATTAATTCACATGTTATAAACAGTAATAAAAAACTAGCTCATGCATTTCAGTGGACCACTGAACTTGTATCTCTCAGTTGTCTGGCATTTGCTGGAACACACTGAATGTCATCTCAAAATAATAGGGTGCCACAAAATTATGAGTAGCCCCTTTAATTCACAGTTTGTTTATACTCCCATTGCTGCCATCATCATCAGCTTGTGCCTGGAGCCCCAATGTCAGTCATGATGACATCATGAGACCAGCAACTACGACTGATTGTATAAGATTGTGAAATGGGTGAGGGGAGTTAGAAAGTGCTTGGTAAGTAAAATTATTACCATTACTCAATACTCATTCTAAGGCAAGTGTGCGTGTGTGTGTGTGTGTGTGTGTGTGTGTGTGTGTGTGTGTGTGTGTGTTTTTAGAAATTACTTTTCGTCTTTATTGTTTGTTTGTAGCACCCATTACATTTACTTTGTTGTGCTAAATGCTAACAATACAAATAGCACAAAATTATATCTTCTAAGTATCTTCCTTAAATTGTATCCCTTTGGGACCCTGGATCATGAAACACATACTGTTCTATTTATAGCCATATATTAGCATGGGGATATTTACATTTTATACAGACATGACACACATAACTTCAGCCTAAATGGTATGCTCTTGCACTCACTATGCTTTGCAGTTAGAGTGAACTGAGTGTATAAATTAGCCATTTTATTTATGTCAGGTTAAAGCCATGCTTGGCTAATATTTCTCTTAAAGTATTGCTGGTATTTAAAAGCAGATACCGCCATCCTTCTGGACTGCACACAAACAAAAGTGCATTTAATTCTAAGTTTATCTAAAGAACCTGTACTCCGTTACTAAATGCACTAATATGAATGCTTATGTTATATAACTCAAGCAATGCTTACTTGCTGACTTGCTCTTTGTTGCTGTGCACCTGCTGTATATTGCACAAAGCATACCTGCAGGCACGTGCACTTGAGTGGTACTACTACAGTCAAGCTAAGTAGGCTGCGAGTGTGCCTAATTGTGGCACTTGTTGGTAAGTTTTACATGAGTTTCAATTCCACACTGAATACCGATATTTCTGAACTTTCACATAGCATAATTTGGGTGTCTGTAGCTGAAGACATCCATCTTTAAAAGCAAGAGGTAGCAGAAGAGATGTCAAGTCTAGCTGAGGTTATTTTAATTGATGTAGCGACTTATCTAGGATACTGACTGGCATCATTTTGTCATTCTTATTTTTTATACTTGCTTTTCTGTTGTGTAAAGTATCCCAGAATCCTCCTGGAAGTGGGGGAGGTTATATTATCCAGTATGCACATTTTCAACTAGATGTACCTGTTTTTTAACAGCCATTGTCCAAATTCACAATGTCTGCAGGTCAAGAGGTATGTCTGAATCATATTTGTTTTATCACTCTTACAAGCAGTGCTTTGACAGTCATCACTTCCATAATATTAGTTAAAAAAAGAAAATTTAAAATAAGATAATAAAATCAATAGTGCGAAAAGAGCAACTCTCATGAAAGTTGAGACCCAAAAAATAAATCACTTCCATAAAATTGCTAGCCATTCACTGTCCAAAACATTGCTCAAAGGCAACTTAAATGTACAAAGGAAAAAATTTGCACTCATCTCCTCCTCCTTTTCACACTCCGCAATCTCTTGACATTAAAGCACTTCCATAAGAATCCCAGCTGTCAGTCCTTTACTGTTGCCACACTCCACAATATGCAGTTTAATTCCCAATGAACAACATATTCAACTCACCACTTCAGATGTTAAGATGACATTTTTATCATAACGTCTTTTCATTCCATATGACTGGTAATGTGCAGACCAGGAATTGATAAGTAATACTTTATATTAACAAACTTCCAGAAAACTAAGGCTGCTAAGTAACTGGTTACAGTCACTAATTAATTGTGCAGCATAAAATTCCATTATCCTAGCAGCAAGAGACCAGCTTATCAGGCTGCCAACTTCCAGATCCTCATTTGGCAGCCAGCATGCCTTTCTGGTATGGTCTCGACTACAGTGGTTATCAAACATCTTTTCCTGTCATGTTACTTGCATAAGATGTGCAATTACCCTATCTTTTCATGTATTTTATCTTTATATCTTATTTTATTTTATCTTTGTTACATGGCTCTACAGAATACTTTTCACATCATAAGCATGATTAAACTAAATAATTCCAGCAAAACAGTGACTAAATTCACCATTAATTTTAAATACCTAAGCCTCTCAATTAAAAAAAATAAATAAATAAAATTCACTGCACATTTCCTATTATGTGATCTTTGGTATAATAATTTGCAGCAGTTTCATAGTATACTAATGTTATTTGCAGCAACTACATATACTAAACTTAAAAAATTTGTTGAATATATGCTGTGATTCTGTCACACATAACCTGGTAGACCCTCACAGCTGGATAAGAATCTAGCATTTGAAACATTTATTATACAAAAACAGTTTTCACATATTTTATATGAATAACAATGGTTTAGGATTATTCTTAAATAATCGGTCATAAGGTAAACACACAATTGCAATAATGTCATACCCATTCTGAACAGCAGCTGTATACAGAAACTTTAAACCCTAAAACAGTAAACCATTTTGCAAATGGCTCTCTTTTAACCATGGATTGCTTTTGGTTAATTTTGATGTTTGTATGCAAAAGCGTATATTTCTAAAAATGTTAAAAAAGTTTCATGAAATTTTGAGGTAATATTGCTGGCATAATTATCTACAGGAAAAGAAAACTTGGATTGGGCTCCTACTCTCAAAAGCAAAAAAGAATATGCATCTTTAATATTAATTAAATAAATCTAAAACTTTAATATCCATTTTTATGCCAAAAACATAAAAAGAATAAAAAGATCAGTTTTACTAATGCACTCTAATTTTAGACCTGAAAACAATAACATATACATAATGTTTTCATATCTTTTGCTCATTTTACTCAGAAGAGAACTGACGGCTATATGTTTTCAATTGACTGATTAGTTAATATCACAGTGTGTTTATTTCCAAAGGCCACTCAGACCTGAATTTCATCCTAGCTTAAAATGGCAATATCTCTTCAGTGCTTCGGCAAATTCTTATGCATTTTTCAGGAGAATAGCAATATATAGTCTAACTATGCACTCTAGGAAGTACTGCTGATATGTTTACCTCCTTTCTTGATAAGGGTCGCACTACTAACTCCTGGCCTTCTCCCTGTCCTCTCCCATGATGGGCACACATATCCCCTGTCAGTGCCATCAAGTGCCTGAGCCACTGATTAAACTCAGGTCATAAAGACCATCGTTAGGGCATTAACCCTGTATTCTAATGGTGTTGGCTGAAGTAGACAATATATATATATATATATATATATATATATATATATATGGGTCTACTTCTTTTCACCTAACTTTCATTTGCCTGACACTCATTTGCCTGAGACCAAATGACTGAAATTTCATTTGCCTGACACTTCATTTGCCTGACAAGTATTATTAGCAAGAAAATGGAATATTCCTCCTTCCCCACTGCAGTGCGACCCTGGAGTTAGAATATATAGTTAACGGGGGTGTGGGGGGCACAGCCCCCCACAACGGGGGGTGTGGCGGGCAAAGCCCCCCACTTACTTTTCTGTTATTAAGCAATATTACATCAAAAGTTAATAATATCATATGAAATGAAGTGGGGGGCTTCACCCCCCACACCCCCTTGTGGGGGGCTGTGCCCCCCACACCACCCCTAACTATATATTCTAACTCCAGGGTCGCACTGCAGTGGGGAAGGGGGCATATTCCATTTTCTTGCTAATAATACTTGTCAGTCAAATGAAGTGTCAGGCAAATGAAATTTCAGTCAAATGGGGTCAGGAAAATGAGTGTCAGGCAAATGAAAGTTAGGTCAAAAGAAGTAGACCCTTATATATATATATATATATATATATATATATATATATATATATATATATATATATATGTATATATATATATATATATTTATATATATGTATATATATGTAGCTTACTTTTTTGCTTTGCTGGAAGGAAAAAAGTTAAACTAGCTACATGGCTGATCCAGAAGTAACAGTACTAATGCACTGACAGTTGTGTATGACTTCTCAGAATAAAAGTAAATTGGATTAATTAGCTTCTTGGCAGCACATAGCTGCAAATCTTCACATCACTTGGTTTCCCAGTTATATTCTTAGCAGTGGCATATTCTTTGTGGATTATTGCGAATGTGCTCACAGATTTGTTCAATTTTTCATCACAGTCTCCTCACAAGAATGCACAGATTATATGATTAAGATATATTCTGTGTTTATCAGCCTGACAAAATGCACAGTGTACATTAGTTGGAGATCAAACTGATAAAACAGAGCACCCAAATGTGTAATATAAGACTACTGGTGATATCTAGCAATAAAAGACCATATCTCTGAAATCATATAAAATATAACAAAAAAATCAGAGTAACGTTACAACCACCAGCTACAAAATGCACTCAGCTGGTGATTTTAGGTTTAAATACACATATATAATTTTATCTTCATAATCTACTTTACTGCATAATGGTCTACCAGGGGGTGTCATAAGTCCCATACAAAATATGTGTTCAAGCAAAACAAATAGGGTTTTTATTTCTCATATAAGGATAGTTCAATATAGAGTAGTCTAGGTTATTACTGTACTTAACATAATGAGCATAAGGGTTCAATACAACTCCCAATATTGAAATGAACTACAATGCAAAATATCAGGATTTAGCAATGAGCACCTCTTAAACAATGGATAAGTTGCAGATATATAAAAGGTTATTATCTCAATCCTCCTTTAAAATTTCTGTATGAAACTTTCAGGTAGTAACTACAGAATATTATGTGACAAAAAGCACACAAGACTGCTATTCTAACCCTAGGGATTTCAGTATAGCACTACATTCAATTTGACCACATCAATTTTTTGCTGCAATCTATTGCATGTTATCTACAACATATAGCAAATTAAAAATACTTTTCTGGTAGAAAATACATAATTTTTACTTCTAACATAATGACAACTCAGTAAAGAAGTATTTTAGGCCATTACTGACCTCATCATACTGAGTAGAAATTCAACACAATACACACAATGGAAAGTTTGTATAATGCACAATATAAAACTGTGGCAATGAACATATATGAACCAATGAATATGCTCCAGTAGTGCAAAGCTATGATGAATTTGACAAAACCACATTAACATGTCAAATATGGCATCTTGAAAATTAAAAAAAATCTGAGAAAATATACAAGATTTAGACCTCTAATGGAATGTCAACTCAAAAAGGAAGTATTTTATTGTATTTGGCATGATGTACACAAGACAATAAAAAATATACAAAATGTTTATATCTAATGACACGCAACTACAGTAAAAATAGTTATTCTAGATCATTCTAGTAGTAATTATACTAAACAGAAAATCAGCACAACTCTCACAACTGAAACCAAGTATAATGAAAAATGTCATGCAATAGATGTAAGGTCTATATGCAAAAGGTCATATTTCAGACACCCTTTCAGATTTCTTGATGGAACTTTAAGGCAGCAACTATGTTATATTCAGCTACAAAAGTTACATAAAATTGCTTTTCTATCCTTAGGAGTTTCAGTGCAAAATGATGCTGAATTTATCCATGCCATTTTAGTTTCTCCATTCTGTGCCATTCTACCTACTACATGTGGCAAATAAAATATTTTTTTTCTGAAAAAAAAAAAACATTCAGGACTTTTACTTTGAAAGAAAGTTCAGCACAGCACCCATTACAAAAAAGGAATATAACAGAAAGTAACAGACTATAGCAATGAACACCTCTGATACAAAGGATATGCAGCCTAGATATAGAAAGGACATATATCAGACCCCCTTTCAGATTTCTGTATTAAACTGTCAAGGAGTAATTACATCATATGCAGCTACAACAATTACCTATTCTACCTTTAGGTGGTTTTATATATCACTAAGCTGAATATGACCATACCTATCTAGTTTTACCAGTCTGTGACAGGTTATCTATGGCATATGAAAAAGAAATTCTGGAAACAAATATATAGGATTTTCACTTCTTATCTAATAACAATTCAGTAAATAAGTATTGTAGCCAATTACTGCACTCAATATACACAGCAGAAATTAAGAATGGCACCAACAATAGAAATGGAGTATAATGCTAAATATCAGAACGTGACACTGAACACCTCTGAACCAACAGATATGCTGCCTCATTATAAAAGGCTGGACATCAAACCTTGTTTCAGATTTTAATGTGAAACATTCAGGCAAAAACTTAAGTGCGTTTAGCTACAAGCAGCACTTAAGTTTGATAGTCTATCTTTAGAGGTTTCAATGCAACAAGACATTGAATTTGACTATACCTCTTTAGTTGCACCAATCTATGGTATGTTAGCTATGGCATGTGGCAAATAAAAATATTTTTTTCTGGGAAAATATATTTGAATTTTACTTGTATAGTAATGCAAATTTCATTCAAAAGGTATTGTAGACCATTATTGTACTCAGCAAGCTAAGCTGTTCAACACAACCCCCTCAATGGAAACTGAGTACAGTGCAAATTATCAGACTGCAGCTGTGAACTCCTCTGAAACACTCAACAGATAGTTGGCCTATATATACAATACCATATTTTCAGTTTCTATTTCAGAGTTAACAGGAAACACTCTGGTAGCAATCAGAACATACTGAGCTAAAAAACTCACATAAGATTGTTATTCAACACTTATGGGTTTCAGTGCAGCACTATACTGAATCTGATTACACAATTTTAGTTGCTCCAATCTATGACATGTCATCTATGGCATGTGTCAAATTTTATTTTTTCGGTAAGATACATAGGAGTTTTGTTTCCAAGGTAATGACAACTTGATAAAGGTGCATTCTAAACCAGCACGGTGCTTAGAATTCTGAGTAGAAGCTGAATACAACACCCATAATTAAAACAGTGTAATGCAAAATATCAGACTCTGGCAATGAACATCTCTGAAACAATGGATTTGTTCCCTCTATGTAAAAGACCATGTTGGTGTCCTTTTAGATTTTATTATGAAACTTTCAGAAAGTTGCTACTAAACATTCTACTAGAAAAACACCATAAGACTGTTAGATTCTAACGTTAGGGTCTATGCTGACATTAACTACACCATTCTTATTTGCTCCAATCTATGGCATGTTATCTCCAGGATGTGGCAAATGAAAAAAAATCTAGCAAAATGCACATGACTTTTACTTTTGCTGCAAGCTGCAATGATAACTCAGAAAAGAAGTATTCAATCTCAATTTATTTATTTTATTTATTTTTATTTTTTATTTTACATTTGTTGACCGGGCTAGTCTAGCTGGATATATGTCCATTTTCAGTAGAGGCCCGGGGAGAAAAGCTCCACATAAAAGATGACAATGAGACATATTAATCATAAAAATTAAAAGTACAATAAGAATATAAATTTAGTAATAAGATCAACATATAGGTAAGCCACACAAAAATACTAGGTCAGTTGAAAAGCATCACAATTAAAAGGCTAGAGGCTACGCAAATAAGCTTCAACAATTAGTAGGAGAGAAATAAAATAATGTAAGAAGAGACTAGAAAGGATTGCAAG